>NW_023413904.1:138380-177295 GCF_903995425.1 Onychomys torridus | reverse complement strand
GAACTGGCTGTGAAGTCCCCCTGACGACTGGCTCTCAGAGAATCAGATGATTCTATGGAAGCTGCCAAGGGATAGGTACATTTGCTAGTCCTACCCCACTGTAAAGCCTATGTACCACAACAGTGACTGGCCTGGCAAGATATCCACAACGATGCAACAGTGGCACCTTTATTTTGGTTACTAACAACTGTCTGATTGGACTTAAGGCCTGCTCAATAGGAGGGATTCCCGTATAGTACTGGGAACCCTAGCCAACTACCCATGGCAAGAGGGAACATAAACCCGGGAGGAGAGCTCACTACTCCTACTTCCCTAAACCAGTAGGATTTGTTTTCTCAGTAACTATCCTTACACAGATACGTGGAGCTCTCACCCCTTATCCAAGAAGCTTCTTTTTGAAACAGATGGAGACAGTTACAGAGCCCCACAACAGATTCAAATACAGATGGTAAGTGAATGGATGTGCCAACCCTTTCTGATATATCTGCAACACAAACCCTAAATCTAAGGCTCAGGGAAAACCATGGAAAAGTGGGGAGGAATGTTTTTGAGAACCATAGAACCATGACCCCTGCTGCTAGGTGGCATCTCCTAGACACAACAGGGAAGCTGCACCCATGAGCTCTCCACATGAACGGGACAATGACACCACCAGTTGACATGTTAGTGGCGATAGAGGAAAGTCCGCATGGTCCCATCCTTAGACAGAAAGCTGCTGGAAGTAAATGGCTGCTGAGACAGGGAGAATTGGTTACTTTCAGAGACCAACTCCTAAAAAGGTTGTCTAATCACGAGGTCATTTCAATAACCGTGATGTGCACAGAGGCTGACTGTGTGCTTTCAGCATGTTTGCTCTTTTGGATTTATGCTAATGGCATGCAAAGAGCATGCCCTAGATGACCTGTCAGTCACAAATGAATGAGAAACCTAGGAAACCAGCTTGAACTCAGCTCAGAGCCAAGTTCAAGTAATTACCACTCAATCAGCTGGATCCCGACAGATAGTAAAAGTACAGATGAGAAAGAAATGTTTATCATTTACAATTGAGATTTCAAGGTCATTCTGTACCAGAACTGACAGATGCAGGCCACTCTCCATGTGTGGACTCTTTGGCTGACCTAATGCAGACCTTGTCAGCTGGACCTCGGATCTGAGGTCCTGAGAGGATGAGGCAGAAAGTCAAATGCTGTAGACAACCATACCTCAGTTTTAGCATACTTTTAAACACAAATGTAACAAAGAAAGCAATGCTACAAGGAACCGGCAGAGTTCCATTCTTTTTTTTTTTTTCAAGACAGGGTATCCCTGTGTAGCTTTGCACCTTTTCCTGGAGCTGACTGGGTAGCCCAGGCTGGCCTTGAACTCACAGATCTGCCTGGCTCTGCCTCCCGAGTGTTAGCAGTAAAGGCGTGCACCATCACCACCTGGCTCATTCTTTTACAAAGAGACCAAACCTCTGTCAAGATCTCCTCAGAGAAGGTTCACCCACCCCCATGACATCAAAACCTATTAAGGGCAGAGGGTCCACCTTAGGGACCCTTTTGAGAAAGAACACTACCGGGAATGGGAGAGGAAATGGCTACTGAGATTGGTTTAAGAAGTAATACAAAGGTATGCTGTGGTGGCACAGTCTAGACCCTCAGCTACCTGAGAGGACTTCTCTCCATAGAGACTTTCACATCTTCATATTAGAAATTCACCCTTCACAAGAGGGCCCAGAGAAGACTGTGCTCCTGGACAAAGTCATAGAAGCAGAAATGCAGGCAGCAATGATCTAGAAAAGCTTTCTTGGAGAGATAGTCACAATGGGAAAGATAACACAAATTCAAAAGAGAAAGAGAGTGGGAACGATCCAGGAGACCATAAAGGACAATAGCATAAGAGACAAGGAAAAGGAAGAAATTGGGAGGGAGGGAGGGAGGGAGGAAAAGCTTTCTGAGTACTGAGCTGTTAGAGTGGTCCAGCAAATCCCGGGAGTTTTCAGGTGTTGATGACACTAAGGCATACACACTTTTTGTCCTCCCAAGGACAGAATATGCTTCACCTGGTGGGGAAGAACCCATGGATGCAGAGTCTATCACTTTCAAATCAGGATCTACAAAGGACAAGTGAGAAAAAGATAAACCAATAGTAAGAAGTGACAAGACAAAATGGAATAGGGTGATGTCTGCTACAGCCGAGAAAGAAAATGTTTTCAAAACTTCTAAAGGACCCCACGAATATGGGAATGGGGAGTGTGAAAAATCTCCTGGGCCTGAACATCCACTTGAAAAAGCCAAAGAGCAGGCTGCAAAGCCTGACTCTATAAAACTCCCACCTTGTAGCTATGTTGGGAGTGATGGCAGCATATCCTTGAGACCAGTTTCTTGGACTGGGTGTCCTGAGGGCAGCACCTAGACTAGAATCTGATACTGCCAATTTTAACAAAATCATTAAAGCTGGCTATGTGTCAGTTCCAAGCCCTGGCAAGGGAGGCACCCGCCCACTCCAGGCCTCTCCTGCCCAGTCTGTCCATGCTCCTTCCCCACGGGAGGCCCCAGTCTCAGTCCTTCCCAAGGGCCAGGGAGTGAGGAGCACTCAGCACCTGGCCCTGCTGATGAACTTCCCCCACCAGAAAGACAAACATGGTATGTGCTCACTCATAGGTGGATGACTAGTTTGCTACTCACAACTCCAGAGAGGCTACCTAGAAAAGAGGGCCCTAAGAAAGAAACAGGGATCGCACAAGGACAGAGAAATGGATGAGATCTACATGACCAAACTGGATGGGCACTGGGGTGTGTGTAATGAAGGGCAAGGGTACCAGGGAGGCTCTCAGGAATCCACAAGGTTGACCCACTTTGGACTGTTGGCAGTGCTCCAGAGGGTGCCTGGACTGGTCTTCTCTGGTGACCGGTCTAGTGAATACCCTAATTGTCATCATAGAGCTTTGTCCAGTGACAGATGGAGGCAGATGCAGAGATCCATGGCCAGGCGCCAGGCTGAGCTCTGGGAATCCAACCAATGAGAGAGAGGAGAGGAACATCTATTCATGATGGGAAGACATGCAGAGATGACTGGCCACACTTGTGGAAGCCCATGAACTGTAGACTAGTGGCTGTGGAGCCTCTATAGAAGTGGATGAGGCCCTCTGGATACTGTTTGGCTCAAACTGTTTGGGGTGCAACCAGACAGGGGGATCAGGATCCATCACTGATGTACGGGCAGGTTTTTAGGAGCCCCGTGACTACAGTGTAATGCCTTGCACAGCCTTGGTGCAGTAGTAAGGGGCTTGGACCCACCTAGGCTCAGTGTGCCAGGCTCTGTTGACTCCCCAAGGGAGATCTTGATTTGGGGGATGTGGGAATGTGGGGTGGCTTGGGAGGGAGGGCTGGTGGTGGAAGGAGGGAGGAGGTGGGATCTGAGGGTGGTAAATAGAGTGAGTAGAAAAATGAAAATAATATAAAATAAAATTCAGTCGTGAAAGGCAGAATGGAGACAAATGCTGAGAGCCAGATGAGACAACTAGAACCTCAAATCCTCACAGTTTAGTTATTAAAAATATTTTTTTTTTAAAAAAGAGCCATATGTCACCCAGACTGGCCTCTAATGCCTATGTAGCTGAGGATGACTGTGGTGATGTTTTGTTTGTGCTCTAACAAATAAAGTTTGCCTGAAGATTAGAGGGCAGAGCCAGACACTAGTTAACTATGGAGGCCAGGCAGTGGCAACTCACACATTTAATCCCAGCACCCAGGAGGAGGAAGCAGGAAGATCAGGAGGGTGCAGACAGGATCTCAGCCCATTTCATTGAGGATTCATAGAGACAGGATCTCCCCCATTTAGCTGAGGAGTTGGCTAAGTGAGAGGTGGCTGTGGCTTGCTTCTTTGTCTCTCTGATGTTTCAGCATTTTCTGTGATATCTGGCTCTGGGTTTTTCTTATTAAAATCAAATAGTATTTGAGCTACAGTTGACCATGAACTTGTACTCTCGAAGTGGAGGCACGAGGTTCAGGAGATTTTGCCCATCATTGGCTCCAGTTATTTGGAGGCTAGCATGGGCTAAATGAGACCTTGCCTCAAACACAAAAACAAAAGAAATAAAACACATATAAGACAATGACACAGGAGCTAGAGAGTGGTTAGGAGTGCTTGTTGCTTTTGCAGAGGACATGGGGTCAGTTCCATCAAGCACTTGATGTCTCACCACCCTCTTTAACTCCAGTTCCAGAGTACAGATGTCCTCTTTTGGCCCCCAGGGGTTCCTGCCTATCCACAGTACACACAAACTCATGCAGGCAAGCACATACACACATGAATTGAAAACTCAATATTTTAAAAAGTATATTTAAAAGTTTCAGGCCAGGTGATGATGGAGCACGCCTTTAATCCCAGCACTCGAGAGGCAGAGACAGGGGGATCTCTGTGAGTTTGAGGCCAGCCTGGTCTCCAAAGGCAGTTGCAAGAAAGGCACAAAGCTAGACAGAGAAACCCTGTCTCGAAAAACCAAAAAAAAAAAAAAAAAGTTTGACTTTGTGTAAGGATGGGTATCATGCCATGTGCTGTGGAGTTCAGAGGACAACTTGCAATAGAAGTTACAAGTTTCTAACATGTAAGTTCCAGAGAAGGATGGAACTCAGGTCTTGGGCTTGGTGGCAGGCACTTTAAACCCACAGCCATCATACAGGCAAAGTAATAAATAAATACATCTTTTAAAAAAAAGGAGAGAAGGAACGGGATGTCTTGCCTTGGTAACAAGCACTTTTTAGTCTCATCACCCAGGAAGTAGAGGCAGGCTGATCTGTGAGTTAAGGCCCCTGGGACTCTGTTTGTTTGTTGTTTTTTTATTTTCCTTATATTCTGGGGTAGGGGGGGCTTGAGTTCAGGACAGGGTTTATCTGTGTAGCCATGGCTGTCCTGGAACTCTGTAGATCAGGCTGGCCTTGAACTCACAAAGGTCCACCTGCTTCTGCCCCCCAGACCCCCAAGTCCTGGAATTAAATCATATGCCACCCACTGCCCAGCTTGGAGATTCTTTTTCAATCTAGTAAAGTTGAATCTATAAATTCAGAAACCTGTAATCCTTCTTGACACAGTCCTAGACATAGGCATGTTCAAGCATAGTTATCCTACAAGGAAAAAAAAACTACTAATATACCTGTATGACTGGTTAATAACCCCTCCAGTTAAATGTCTTCTCATTATGGGGTTTGATTATTCTAGTGGTTAATAAGGACCTTATGTCCTGCCCTGTTGATTCTTCATTTCCTGCACACTAGGAGGAGTGACTTGAGTAAGATCCTTGAAAAGTCTCCAGAACATCATGTAATCTTGCAGAGTCGATGGCTGTAACCCTAGGAATACATCCTCACACCTTCTATTAAATCATTTAGAAAATGAGAATTACAGTAGAATCATCTTTGCCTGTTAGGAATTATTTTCCCACTGGGTAATAATATAGACCTAGCCTTTGTTGTGACTTATTCCTGTTGCCTTTATTCATGAAAGCCCTGTGCTTTTCAGGATGCAGTTATTATTTCTAGCCATTGGGTGGCACAAACTCACAGGAGTCCAGCGAAAGTTTCTAACTTACATCCCAAAGAGCACTTGTTTCTAAGTGACACCAAATAAAGGAAGGTTGGGGGAGGACGGATTAATTTTCCTGATATTCAAGTGTACACATGAAGCTACATTTCCTAGAATCCAGGTCATATTACTGAATAAGGAAAAGGAAAAGAGATGAAAAAGTGTTGGAATTTGCATCACTTGGGAAATGATTCATCTAATCCTGCAGAGTGTATGGCTGTAACCCTCGGAATATACCCTCACCCCTTCTATTAAAGTCATTTAGAAAATGAGACTTAGAGTAGAACCGTCTTTGCCTGTTAGGAATTATTTCACCACTGGGCAGTAACATGGACCTGACCTTTGTTGTGACTTACCCATGTTGCATTTATTCGTGAATGCTGCTTTTCAGGATGCAGTTATTAGTTCTAGCAACTGGGTGGCACAAATTCTTGAGTCCAGTGAAAGTTCTTAAATTACAGCCCCAAGAGCACTTGTGGCTAAGTGGCACCAAATGAAGGAATGGTGGGGGAGAATAAATTTATTTGGCCTCCAATTAGAGAGTACACATGAAGCTACATTTCCTAAAATTCAGGTCAGATTATTGAATAAGGAAAAGGAAAAGAAATGAAAATGTGTTGGAAATGCCAGCACATGGGAAACTGAAGCATGAGGATTTCCTCTAATGGAAGGTCAGCCTACTGAATGACATAGTAAGTGTCATGCCCATCTGAGCTGCAGAGTGAGACTTGATTACAAACAAATGAATGTACTGTACTGTCTAAACACACACACACACACACACACACACACACACACACACACACACACAATAGACCCTAGAAAGATGGTTCAGCTTTTCCAGAGGCCACAGTTGTGGCGGCACATAAAGGTTTCCTAGTGAGATCTGAGCATGCTTTACCCTGCAGGGCTGCATTAGGGGATTGCTTGACCATGTACATCATTACTAGGTGATTGGAAGGGTCTATACTTGGCTGTGCTAAGGGGAGTTCTTTGCTCCACCCCTTGGCAGTTTTATAAATAGTCCTATAATGATCAAGGCCCTCATGAGGCTATCCTGTGTTTCTATTTGTTTATCCCCTCTCTATCCTTCTACCCAATGCCCTTATCCTTCACTCCTCAAGAGTACCCTGTCATGACTGTGGGAGCCAATATGGTTCCAGAAACAGGGTATTGGAGAAAGGAGTGTTAGTGGGTGTTGCAGGTGTATAGGGGCCATGCCTGCTAATGAATTAAAAATAAAGTCGATGGTACTTTATTCTTTTTTTTTTTTTCTCATGACAGGGTTTCTCTGTGTAGCCTACAGGGTTTCTCTGTGTAGCCTGCACCTTTCCTGGATCTCGCTCTGTAGACCAGGCTGGCCTTGAACTCGCAGAGATCATCCTGACTCTGCCTCCCCAGTGCTGGGATTAAAGGTGTGGGCCACCACCACCTGGTGGTATTTTATTCTTGAGAATGAATGTAGGGCAGCTGAATGCCAAAGTTAAAAGTGACGCTGCATCAAATCTCTCTCTCTCTCTCTCTCTCTCTCTCTCTCTGTAGGTTTCTTTCTTTTTCTCTCTCTTAATTTCAATCTCTAAAATTAAAAAAAAAAAGTATGGTCGAATATAGGATTATAGTATAAAAAGAAATGTAGAAGAATAGTATAATTATGAATATTGGATAAAAAAGAACTTAGGGTAAGGTACAATAAGATAAGCAACATGACAGAGGAAGTATATCCTTTATTTTCCAACTATGGGACTATGAGCTCAAACTGAGAAGAATCAGTGTCATGAAAAAATACTATGAAAGAAATTGGGCAGAAAAAGATGGCTATGAAAGCTTTTGGCCTCTGGATAGCTTAGCCTTAAGTCCTGAGCAGCCAGGAAAAAAATTTGCTGTGAGATAGGTTCAAGTGAAATAAAACTCTTCACTCCACTGACATTGCTACTGTATGAAAACATTGTATCACCAGAATAATTTTCCTCTTCATCATGAAGCCAGAGTTTAGGGAACAGAAGTCTTGGGAAAAACTTAGCAATCTCTCTCCCTCAAACTGAAAGCTCTTCAGATCTTTCCTTCTCAGATTTTTCTTTTTCTATAAGGGCATCCTCTCTGCTTGTCCAATCTCCCCTTCAAGCCAATATGCCCTGTGTCCAAAGCCTATGTCTGACAAAGGGCAGGTGGAAAACCAAGTAGGGACAGCTTCCTTCTAGGGTAGAGCTGCTCTAGTGGATGTGCAGGACATGGGGAGTGGCTGCTGCTGTGGAGTAAGCAATGAAGTCTTATGAGATCCTCCCTGCAATGAAAACAGCAGTGTCTCAGTTCCTAGCAGTAGTTGCAATATGGGAAAAAGCTGAGGCAAAATTTGGCCATATAGAATTGGGGACTCAAGCCCCTACCCCAGAACAGAAAGTAGTTAGCAGAGAAACTGAGCCTTGCTAAGGCATCAGGGACTCTGCATCTTTAGGGAGGGGACAAGTGGAGGCAAGCAGAGGATCTATCTGTGGAAAAATCTTACTGACAAAGTTTCCATTTCAAGTACCTTCATTTTCTTTCACTGACTCAGTAAGGTGGGAGAAAACTCCATATTTGGCTTAGTCCTAGGATCTGGCTTGCTTCCGTGAACCTGGACCTATCCACAGTGCCCACGTGGCAGGCTGGGGTTGGCCACCCAGGGACGATTTAGGTAGTGGGCGGTCTTTCCCCCAGGGTCAGAATATTTTTCAAGGTTCCTGAGTAAACTGCTGAAAGAAGAGCTCAGTGTTGCGTCTTCCTTGCTGGTTGAGGAGGTCGTGACAAGTGGTGGCCTGTATGGGGAACTTCACTACTTTCAACGAGGGCTCAGAAATTTCTGCAGTTAGGGCAGTGCACTGGTAAGTTCCCAGGTAAATTGGGAACCCGTGACAAAAGCGGGGTTAAAGGAATTCCTGGGTGAATTGGTAACCCCCGACAAAATCGGGGAAGTTTTTGCTCTTCTCTGTAGACAAAGAGAGAGCAGGACCAGCCATAAGTGAAAGTGAAAGCTGGGAGGTTTTTGCTGTTCTCTGAAGAAAAAGAGAGTGTGAAAGTGAAACATTGTCTAAAAGGTTGCCAAAAGTGAAAGTGAAACATTGTTTAAAAGGTTGAAAAGTTTTAGACATGGGCACTTCTACTTCACACCCAATTTTTTTTGGCTCTTAATGAGCTGCTTAGATCTAAAGACCTAAAGGTTAAGAAAAACACCTTGGAGAGATTTTTGGAGGAGTGTGATGTTTTTGCTCCCTGGTTTGCTGTTTCCGGCAGTCTTACCATTGCCTCTTGGGATAAGTTGGGTCGAGATCTAGATTTCACCCAGGAGCAAGGGAGGCTTAAGGCAGGTGTACGACCAGTATGGAAGTTAGTAGTGGGTGCCTAAAAGACCAGAGATACAATGAAGCTGTGGAGAATGGACAGGCTGCATTAGAAATGTTACAGGAGGAGAGATCAGAAAAGGTGGGCAGTGAGAAGGTACAGGGTAAAAAAGAAAAATTGTACCCTGACCTTTCTGAAATAGAGAGTCTGGAGTCAACAGACTCTGAGGAAGAGATAAGGTCACTTGTAGAACAGATGAAGGAGACGAGGATAAAAGGGAGAGAGAAGAAGAAAAGGGGAGACCCAGACAGAGAAGGATACTTCGCACCCTCCACATGTCAAGCAGCACTGTCGGCTCCCCCTTCCTATGTGGAGGGTGGGAGTGGCGGTTCAGGGCGCACTTTCAGTCCAGGGGTTTGGAAGGAAGTCAGAACGTAATTACATCTGGCTTACCCAGTGTTCCAAGATCCACAAGGAAACTGACACCGGGAGCCCTTACATTTCAAGGTGATAAAATCTCTGGCTGAGTCCTTGCGGACCTACAGGATCACGGCCTCTTTCACTGAAGCCCAGGTGGAGGCTTTGAACAGGCACTGCATGACACCCAGTGGTTGGAGTGGGCTTGCACGAGCATGCTTGAGCCCAGGACAGTACCTAGACTGGAAGGCCTTTTTGATTGAATTTGCCAGCGAAGAGGCTGCAGCCAATCAGGCTGCCGGAAATCCCCTTTGGGACAGATATGCTGCTTGGTCAGGGCTGATTCGCTAATTAACAGACGGGGTACCCAGTTCAAGTCTATGAACAGATCAATAAGATAGGCATTAAGGCATGGAAGGCCTTGCCCAATAAGGGTGAGGTGAGCAGCAACCTTACTAATATTTTGCAGGGTCCCATGGAGCCGTTCTCAGACTTTGTCGCTCACATGGTTGAGGCCACCGGCAGAACTTTTGGGGACCCAGATGCAGCTATGCCTCTTATTAAACAATTTTTCTATGAGTAATGTACTAAGGAATGTAGGGCTGCCATAACCCCGTATAAGACCAGAGGGCTAGAAGCATGGATGAAGGTTTGCAGAGAACTGGGAGGGCCCCTGACCAATGCTGGTCTGCCAGCGGCTGTAGTCCATCTGACTCAGAATAGAAAAGGAAGCTCGGGTGCTTGTTTTAAATGCAGCAGAATGGGACATCTAAAGTGACAGTGCCCTGAGAGAGGAAGTACCGCTGAAGCAGAAAAAGGACAACGCCCTACACAACCCAGGGTGTGTCCTAGATGTAAAAAGGGGAAGCACTGGGCAAATGAATGTCAGTCAGTGAAGGACATAAACTGTCAACTGTTGGTTCAAGGCCAATCAGGAGCGCATCCAAAAAACGGACAGCAGGGTCCCCATCCTCACGGCCCACAAATATATGGGGCAGTCGAGAACCAGGACAGGGAATGGAGCCAAGAGCAATGGCCAACCCTTCAACACCCCAAGGACTGCGGAGAACCACTGCGGGCTCAGCAGGATTGGACCTCCTTGCCAACATCAGACTCGTACTGGCTCCACAAATGGGGGTCCATCTGGTGGACAAAAATTTTAAAGGACCTCTTGAGCCTGGCATGGTGGGCCTATTAATATGGAGGTCCTCCACAACCCTACAAGGCCTCAGAGTTCACCCCGGGGTGATTGATCCAGATTATACCGGAATTGTAAAAATCATGGTTGAATCTCCAAGAGGAATCTCAGCCATTTCCCCGGGTGACCGAATTGCCCAGTTAATGATCTTGCCTAGCCTACATGGCCACTTTGCAGCACAATCAAAAGAAAGAGGGGAAGGCGGTTTTGGATCCACGGGGACAGATTTAATGTTTCTGTCCTTGGATATGGATCAGAGGCCAGTGTTAGAACTCACTGTTGATAACAAAAAGATTCTAGGTTTATTGGACACAGGGGCAGACAAGAGCATCATTGCCAAAAAAGATTGGCTGTCAGGATGGCCCATACAAATCCCTTCCCAGACATTACAAGGCCTGGGATATGCCAAAGCCCCAGACATAAGTGCAAGACAATTACAATGGAAAGATGGGGAAGGGCATTCCAGGACTATGCAGCCCTATGTGCTGGAACTTCCAATTTCCCTGTGGGGCAGAGACCCTTTAAAAGATATGGGTTTCAGGTTAAGTAATGATTGCTCCCCAGCATCATTTAGGATGATGAATAACTTGGGTTATCAGTCAGGTTATGGATTAGGGAAATTTCTGCACAGAAGAAAAGACCTCATTAGGGTACAACAAAGGAGCCATAGACAAGGCCTGGGTTTTTCTTAGGGGCCACTGAGGGATGTATCGCCATATCTTGGAAGACAGAGGAGCCCATATGGGTTCCTCAGTGGCTGCTTTCCTCTGAAAAGCTGACTGCGGCTAGGGCACTAGTGGAGGATCAACTCTCTTTGGGACACATTAAGCCCTCAGTGTCCCCGTGGAATATACCTATTTTTGTAATAAAGAAAAGGTCTGGCAAATGGTGCCTATTACATGACTTGCGGGCCATTAACGGTCAGATGCAAGTTATGGGCCCTGTACAGCGCAGCTTACCATTACTTTCCTCCTTGCCAGCCTCATGGCCTGTCATCGTCATTGATATTAAAGATTGCTTCTTTTCTATTCCATTTTGGGCTCAAGATAGTGAGAAATTTGCCTTCCCTGTTCCTTCCTGTAGTCATGAGGAGCCTGATAAATGATGTGAGTGGGTGGTCTTGCCTCAAGGCATGGCCGATAGTCCGACCACATGTCAACTTTATGTAGATGAGACTATTGCTCCACTTCGGCAGAATTACCGTGCCCTGAGATGCATACATTATATGGATGATATTTTACTAGCAGCAAAAGAAACACAAATGATGGAAAAAGCCTATGTTGATCTGGTCAAAATGCTTGAAGGGAGGGGGCTGTTTATAGCCCCTGAAAAGGTACAAAAGGACAAAATTATTAATTATTTAGGAGCAAAGGTTAATGAGAGATGTATAATCCCACAGAAAGTGGAATTGAGAAACGATAATTTACGAACCCTAAATGATTTTCAAAAATTGTTAGGAGATATAAATTGGACTAGATGTTATTTAAATTTACCAAATTATGACTTAAAGCTTCTTTACAACATCTTAAATGGGGATTCTGCATTAGATTCTCTGAGACAATTAACTGAGGAGGCCTGGAAGGCTTTACAAAAGGTGGAAGAGAGGTTACAGGGTGCCTTCTTACAGAGGTTACAAGAAGGTAAAGACATTATCCTGTGCATCCTTCCTACCTATTACCAGCCCACCGGGTTGTTATGGCAGGATGGGCCATTATTCTGGATTTATTCCAAGATTTCACCAACTAAATCCATTGAATATTACCCTACTGCCATGGCAAACCTTGCCATGGTTGGAATCCAACAATACCTACAGTATTTTGGGGTCGCTCTGGTTATCATTATAGTGCCTTATACCAGTCATCAAATTCAAACATTGTGTGCTACAATAGATGATTGGGCCATTTTGCAATGTATCTTTACTGGATGCATGGATAACCATTACCCCAAACACCCACTATTAGGGTTCTTTAAGGAAAACCCGGTGATATTCCCTAGGATAACATCATCGCAGCCCATCCCTAATGCCCTAAATGTGTTTACAGATGGATGTAAGACTGGATGTGGCGTATACATGATAGATAAACAAGAGCCTGTACAACACCAATTTCAACCTGGCTCCGCTCAGATTGTAGAATTGAAGATAGTGATTGAAGCCTTTAAGGCTTGTCCTTTTCGTTTTAATTCGATATCAGACTCTGCCTATGTTATTAATGCCCTCAAAATTTTGGAAGTGGCTGGACCTGTTAAAAGCTCCAGTCCAGTCTGCATTTTGTGTCAACAACTGCAACAATTGATTTTGCATAGGAAGTCCTGCTTTTATCCCCAACATATTAGAGCTCATACAGGCCTGCCAGGGCCCCTGAGCAAAAGTAATGATATAGTAGATCAATGGACTCGAAAGGAATGGATATTCATTAGCTCTGCCTTAGACAGAGCCAGAACCTTTCATGAAACATTTCACGTCAATGCAAAAACGTTACAACAAAAGTTTCAACTTTCTCGAGCTGATGCTTGACAAGTGATTTTAGATTGCCCTCAATGTGTAGTTTATCAACATCCGCCCAGTATTGGGGTGAATCCCCGGGGTCTACTCCCGCTAAAGGTTTGGCAAATGGATGTGACACACATCTCTGAATTTGGACACATAAAATATGTGCACGGGTCTGTGGACACCTGCTCAGGCGTCATGCACGCCACACCTTTGACTGGGGAAAAGGCAGGCAATGTTATTGCCCATTGTTTAGAGGCCTGGGCAGCCTGGGGAAAACCTCATCAACTTAAGACTGACAATGGACCTGCTTACATGGGACAACAGTTTGCCTCCTTTTGTCATCAGATGGAGGTGCAACTTGTACATGGCTTGCCCTACAATCCCCAAGGTCAAGGCATTGTGGAACGTGCTCACCGCACGTTAAAAGAATGCCTGCAAAAACAAAAAGGGGGAATAGGCCGCAGCCATACCCCAAAGGAAAGACTTTCTCTTTCTTTATTTACTATCATTTTTTTAAAATTTGGATGCTCAGGGCCATTCTGCAGCGGATAGGCATCATGAGTCTCATGGTACAGCTAAAGGAATGGTTAAATGGAAAGATGTGTTGACAGGGCTCTGGTGCGGGCTTGATCCTGTGCTGACATGGGCACGAGGTTCTGTTTGTGTTTTCCGTCAGGATCAACAAGATCCAGTGTGGGAGCCCGAACGCCTCACTAGAAGAGTCCAGTATGGGGAAATCCACGATGGTCGAAATGAGGATCCTCCTGCTCTTCCTTGTGACAATGCAGCTGGGAATGCTGGAAAAAGGATGGGGGATACTGTCCGTGTTCCCGAGACCGATGCCAGTTTGCCATGATGCCAAGTTGTTTCCATGGCTATTTAGCATTGTAATTGGACCAGAGAGTTTGACAACCTGATGGAACAGCTGAGGGTGGATATTGTCACGGTGAACTCGACCCGGGTGTATGCTGGATTGGCGGAGGGATTGCCTTTATGGATCTCTAATGCCATGAATCATCTCAAGGAGTGGGCAGGTCTGGGAGCCTTGACGGGCCTTCTGGTGTTGGTCTCCTTAATTTGTCTGCGGTGTATTTGTCAGATTAAGGTTTCCCAGCATCGCAATGGAGCCATGATCATTCAGGCCTTTACAGCTGTTGAGGCAAGACAGTCCCCCCAGGCATGGCTAGCCACCATGAAGTACTAAGTTCCTTAGCACTGGATGCAAGGCTTGAGCACTGCACTTGGGGTCCATTGAACATTGGATCCTAAGGAGAGCATGCCTGATTGCATGTGGGTAGATACCTCAAGTCCCAACTCTGTGAAAAGGGTATCGGACAGGTCTGACGCTCCTCGGGTGGCTGACGTCTAAGTGAGAGTCAGTACATTGTCCCTGATTCATTCACAGAGATCAGGCTTCTACTCTTACATGTTGGTATAATAAAAAAGGGGGAACGTAGAGAGCTGCACACAGCCACACCTATAAGATGGTTCCGTCATCCACCCCCACCTTCCCGATGGTGAGTGCCCTCGGGAGTAAACAACTCCATATTTGGCTTAGTCCTAGGATCTGGCTCGCTTCTGTGAACCTGGACCTATCTGCACTGCCCATGTGGTAGGCTGGGGTTGGCTACCCAGAGACTATTTTTGTCATGGGTGGGCTTTCCCTGGGGTCAGAAGATTGTTCAAGTTTCCTGAGTAAACTGCTGAAAGAAGAGCTTGGTGTTGTGTCTTCCTTGCTGGTCGAGGAAGTCGTGACACTTCCTACCTGGCTACTGGCCAATCATCACTTTATTTATTTTAACTACTTAGAGAAACACATTTGACATACAGAACATCCCACAGCAAACACACACACACACACACACACACACACACACACACACACACACTCCTAAATAAAAAGTGATACAAATAAATCTTTACCAAAATGCATATTGTTCTTCCCCTCACTCCTGGTACCTGGGGTGGGCAACAGAGATGACCTTCCCGTTACCAGCTGCAGCTCATAGGAAAGAGGGCAATGCACCTTGCCTGGGAAGAACTGTAGAGCTAACCCTGTTGACTGGATTCAATTGAAGCAGCTGGAGAATCTGATTATGAGATATCGGGCCCCGCCTCTAACCTGCGATAAGGTGGTGGTGGGAAAAGATGCTCTGTCCCTCCCCTTGCCACCTGTGCTTGTTTGGAGAGCTGGCACTAAGGCCATAAGAGTAGGAGACCTGTCCCTGCCCTTCACCAGCTGCAGCACTCAGGAGAGTGGCCCTTGCACTTCATCTGAGAAATGCAGTGGGTGTGACCCTAATGGTTTAGTTGTGGGTGAGCCAAACCTGAGGGTGTGAAAGCAGGAGCTCTAGCAGTGTCCCTTGCTGTTTGCTGCATCTATGATCTACTGGAGCATGCAAAGGTGCTGGTCCTACAGATCCAAATCTGCAGGATCTCTATGACACAGGACAACAGGAATCCAAGAGAAGTTCCAGGATGGGCCCAGTATACTTAGTGTAGCAGAAACTAGAGCGCTGAACCAGAACAATGATTCTTTTTGGGGGAAGGTGGCAAGGGGAGAGGTCAGATTCAAAGGGATAGGGAAATGAATGGGATCAAGGTAGATGGTGTGAAAGACACAATAAACAAATAGAAAGTAAAGAATACTTATTGAAAGGAAGGAAAAGAGAAGTAACAGACATAGTAATCTGAGAGGAGAGATGTACAATGAGCTAAGTGTGGTAAATCTTGTCTATAATCCCAGCACTTGGTAGCCTGAACCAAGAATACTAATTATGACTTCTAGGTCAGGATGGGCTACATACATGAATTTATTCTAGTCTGGACTAGAGAAGCAAACCATCCTAAAACCTAACAAACACACCAATAGAAAAGCAAAAACAATCCAAAACTAGACTGAAGCTTAGTTGGGGGAGTGATTGCAGAACTCTGCTTCTTCTTCATCACTGTGGAAACTGGGTGTGAGGGTCCACATCTGTGATCTCAGCACTCAGGAGGTAGGGGCAAGAAAATGGGAAGTTCAAGGTCAGCCTCGACTACATGGGACTATGTCTCAAACCTCAAGTAAGATCTTGGGAGAGGGATGACTTAGTCCACAAAGCATATTGCAAGCATTGGAATCTGAGCTTGATCTTCAGTACTCAACTAAAAACTGGATATGATAGTGTAAGCTTGTAATCACAGTGCTGGAGAGGTAGAGACAGGACTCTCCCTGGGGCTCTCCAGCCAGACAGCTTGTCCCAAGTAGTAAGCTTCAGGTTGATGGGAATCTCATGTCTCAAAAGAGGTGGACAGAATATTTAATGATGATACTAAAATTCCCCCGATCTCCACACACAGGCTTACACAAGCATGTGCACACACACGCATTAAATAATAACAACAGATGAGTATGAACTGAGAGATGAATTTGCTGGGTGTGATGTCACATTCGTGATATCCTGGGACTTGAGAGGCAGAAGCAAGTGGATCTCTTTGAACTTGAGGTCAGCCTGATCTATATAAAGTTAGCCACTTTCAGGCTATCCATAGCTACATAGTGAGACCCTGTCTCAAGGTCTCAAAGTAGCAGTAGTATTAGTAACAATAATAATACTATAAAACAGGGAGAGATGTGTTCAAGCTTCATTAACAATTACACTGTAGTTCCTCTTTGATTTACCTTTTCTAAAAACCAATAGCAGGTTGGGGCTGGAGTAGGCTCAACACTTAAGGGGGTACTACTCTTGTAGAAGACTTGAGTTTTGGTCCCAGCATCCATGTTAGGCAGGTTTCAACCTTCTGTAACTATAGCTTCAGGTGCACTGGATACACTTGTTCTTTGTGGGCACTTTACCCACATAGGCTCACATACAACTAAAAATGAAGATATAATAAATCTTAAAGTAAAACATCCAATACCAAATTTTGTGTGAAAATGGAGATTATCTGACTACCTTGTCCAAAAGGAGTTATGTAGCCACTTTGTGGCCCAGGTTTATATTCTCAGCTACTCAGCTTCAATAATCAATAAGGTCACAAGTTCAAAGGCCTCTTGAGCAAGTTAGACAGTGTCTCAGAAAGTAAAAACAAAAAGGACTAGAGATGTGGAGCAGCGATATAGTACCTGCATGGTCCATACAAGGCCTGGGAACCATCCACTTTATTGGGAAAAAAAACAAAAACAAAAACTGAAGTTTGCCTCCCTTAACTATTCATTCAGTGAAGGATACCAAAACAAAATTTGAGTGTTTGCTACAAATATGATGTTTTATTAATGCAAAGCAATATAAAGATACACCAAGGTGATGTCTCATGTCTTTAATCTTAGCCCTTGGGAGGCAGAGGCAGGGGGATATCTGTGATTATGAGGCCAGCCTGGTGAAAACTTCTAGGACAGCCAGGGCTACACAGAGAGAAACACTGACATAAGGAGTGTTGATGTTTCTCAAGTCCCAGAAAGCATTCTTCCAACCTCTACACAGGGAAACAGTGTCTTGAAAAAAACAAAAAAATTGAAAAAAAAAATAAATAAATAAAATAAATCAATCAATAAATAAATAAAACAGAAAGAAAAGAAATGAAAAGTGATTATTAATCCCCCTTCTTCAAAATGGTGGGGAATCCATCTGGAGCTTGACCCATTCCTCTGAGGTAAACCTCTTCACACAGTTGTCTTCCACATGCCAGGAATCAGGCTCTGCAGTGAACACAGCACAGCAGAATCTCTCCACTCTGAGTGCACAGACATAGGAACACACAACTCCTGCTCTGTGGACTGAGATGAATTTGCATGTGTACTTTATCTTCCCCTGCTCCTCACAGAAGTGAGTGACAGGCAGCTGTTGGATGCACTTCTCTATCACACCCTCTAGATGCAAAAGATCACTCCTCTCTGCTTCAAAACCAATGATTTACTGGTTTTTTTCCATCCAAACCAATGAATAAATATCCCCTGTCAGTGTTTGCAAGTGCAGAAACAGTTTTAGGGAGAATCTCTATAATCTTTTCTTTAGGGGACATTTTAACCTCTGCATGTTTTGATTTAGGGAAATAGAATGGCTCCTCAGGGTCAACTTTTCCATGTTAAAAAATGTGTCAAGTTGTTTTAGTGTTCATTCCACAGGGAGAAATTATCCATGGAAACATTCTTGAACTTGATCTCAGTTCAGCATCCTTCATGGCTTTGAGGAATCGAACTATATCACGTGCTTTCAGTTCAAATGAAGATGACAAACTTCTCACATAAAAATTGGTTTTTAATGTAAGGACATTATGACCAGAGATATACCAGATCCCTGGTCTCACAAAAATTAAAAAGTAGCCTTTATTCTGCATGTAGTGTAGGTATTTATGAGACAATGGAAGAATAACACCTAAAGAATTTTCTAAGTCCAGTCCTACTCCATCTCTGGTCAAGCTGTAATTGAAATTCTTGATGTGAGCCTGGACCACGCCCCCTCCAGAATTTAGCAGAGTACACACAGCCTGTGAGAAATTTTGGGCCTCTCTTCTTCTCAGTTGTGGGTCTTTCATTGACTTCCTATTCTTCTCTCCAAATGTTATTTCTGCTACAGATAGAACCAGTTCGGCATTGTCCATCTCCTGATGAATGGCAATTCTCATTTTCGAAGCACTCACTCTGTGTCCCAGATGATATTCTTTCCTGTAAAACAGACAGAGACATTATAGTAGGACTTAACCCATGAGAACCAGCTCTTTACAATACTGACACAGAGCACCACCATCTGAGATGCTCTGGATTAGTAAGTGTGAATGTGAGATATGATGTTTTCTTTTGAGACAATTTGAAAAGAATACAATAACTTGTATGTACAGTAAAATTTCATTTTTTTGGTCATTTTTTTTTTGATTGTGTGCAATTAAGAAACTTAATTGTGCTGGGTAAAGGTAGCAAACCCCTTTAATCCCAGCATTTCTAAGGAAGAAGCAGGTGGATCTTGGAGTTCAAAGCCAGCCTGTTCTACAAAGTGAGTTCCCAGACAACTGGGACTGTGCCAAGATTAAATCAGATTGGCCAAGTATTGAAATAGGTACCAGCTAAAGGAAAGCATTTGAACTGAAAGTCAGTTAAAGGAAAAAGTCTAGTCTCCCAGGAGTTGAATAGCAAAGAATCCAGACAGGTGTGATCACTCAAGTTTAAACTGAAAACTTTAAAATGGTGATTATGTGATGTAACTCTGTAGAAAACATCCAGGAATATGTGTGTTCCCATCTTGATGAGCATTCTGCCTCGTGGGAGGGGAATAAGTGTGTGTTAGTGCCAATCACTGCATATTTCTACACAGGAGGGCTATCCCAGATGAGAGGCCACTTTCCCTATAGCCCTGCCAGAGATCTTCATCTCCACTCACAAAGCTGCAAGAAGCCAAGCATGGTGTTGGCCTTTGGAGCCTGATGTGGTCATTGAGAGCTTGAGGCATGTAGAACACACACATTGAACTGCAGGTCAGCCTGGAGTACACATCAAGACCCTGTATGCCTCACCCTGCCTCTAAAATAGTAAAGCAAAATCACAACCAAAGTAAACTGGGACTAATGTAGCCTGTTCTCCCAGATGGGAGCAGTTTGAATTCTGTCCAGTTAGAAACTGCAGCTTGGCCCTCTTCTATGCACTGCTGAGCAGTCTCAGTTCCTAATTCTCTCACAGTATCTCCTCTCTAGTACCCTCCTTAGGTCCTCTCCTATGCCAGCACCCCTGGGTCACTCTCTACACTGAAGTGATACAGATGTTACATCCCATATGAAAGTAGAACAGGAAAATATCACTGGCATGATTACAACTCAAGTGTCCTACTCTGCAGACACATTTTGTGGGGGAATATTATTTTAACTAGGCAAAGATGTGTTAGATGTGTTTTATGTGTTTATGCTGCAGAATAGTACACTAACTGTCTATGGTGTATCACATTTGTTTCTGCTGCCTTTGTTAATGAAATAAAGATGAGTTATGTTTGTTTATGCTGCATGTTTTTAATTATGTAAAGTTGTGGTGCTCTTTTATCTTGTCTGTGTGAGGCACATGGTTGGTCTAATAGAAAGCTGAATGGCCAATAGGTAGGTAGGATAGTGATAGACAGGGCTGGCAGGCAAAGAGAATAAGTAGGTGGAGGAATCTAGGCATGAGAGGGAAGAAGAAAAAGAGAATAAAGAAGAAAGAGGGACACACCTGGGGCCAGAAGCCAGGCAGCCACCAGTCTGCCTTACAGGAGAAGCATTGAAAGTAAGATGTATACAGAAGGAAAGAAAGGTAAAAAACCCTGAGGCAAAATGTAGATGAAGAGAAACAGGTTAAATTATAAGAGCTACCAGGGCGGTGGTGGCGCATGCCTTTACTCCCAGTACTCGGGAGGCAGAGCCAAGTAAATTTCTGTGAGTTCGAGGCCAGCCTGGTCCAACAAGTGAGTTCCAGGAAAGGCGCTAATCTACACAGAGAAACCCTGTCTCGAAAAACCAAAAAAAAAAAAAAAAAGACTCCTGTCTGGACCAGAGGTGAGTGCCTGGGGTTATAGTCAGAGAGGCAACTGCCCCTGGGTCTCACTGCTGGAAACAGGTCATCCCAGGAGGACCTGACAAATTTGGCCCCAGTTTCTGGCCAATTGGCGGACCATGCAGGAAGGCTCTCCTTTTCCAAGAATGCAGGCAGACCCTGCAGTCTCCACACCCTGCCCCCACACCCATCTGCTAGAGACCCCAGCCACTTTCTGAGAATCAGAGACCAGCCCCCAGCTTCCATCCTGCCCTGGAACTCCCATCTGGACCAGAGACCAGAGGAACTCCCATTTGGACAAGAGACCAGAGGAATTCCCATCTGGACAAGAGGAGCTCTCATCTGGACAAAATAAGGAGAACCCAGGGACTTCCCGAGACTCAGAGTCCAGCCCCCCAGCTCCTATCTGGCCAGCATTCTCATCTGGACCAGCACTCCCATCTGGCCCAGAGCTTCCTTCTGGACCAGAGAGAGGATCCCTAAATCTGTCGGCTCTCTTTGGACCAAGTACACTGATAAGATTAAGAACGAACCCATGAGGAGATGGGTAGACGTCAAGGCAGAAGTACATACAACAAAATAAAGAGCAATACAGCATCACCAGAACCTAGCACTTCTCCAACAGCTAGACCTGAACATCATGGAATGGAAGAAGAAGAAGAAAACAACCTTATAAGTAAAATTATGAAGAGGCTAGAGCATTATATAGAAGAAATCAAAAATAAAGTAGAGGAACAGACAAACAAAAAATGGGAAGAACACTATACAAAACTAGAGGAAAGGACAATTAAAGCAGAAGAAAACAATAAGTCTTTGAATGAAAATCATGAAAAAGCAAGGGAGACACAATCCAAGACCTGAAGAGGGAAATAGAAACAATGAAGAAGACACTAGCAGAATGAATGCTGGAAATAGAAAATCTGAGTAAACAAACAAGAACTTCATAGGCAAGTATAACCAACAGAATGCAAGAGATGGAAGAGAGGAACTCTGGTATTGAAGATACGGTAGAAGAAATAGATTCATCAGTCAAAGAAAACATTAAAACCAACAAAGTTATGACCCAAAATGTCCAAGAAATGTGGGAAACCATGAAAAGACCAAACCTATGAATAATAGGGATAGAGGAAGGAGTAGAATACCAACTCAAAGGCGCAGAAAATATATTTAACAAGATCATAGAAGAAAACTTTCCCAACTTAAAGAAGGAAATGCCTATGAAGACCCAAGAAGCCTAGAGAACACCAAACAGACTAGACCCCCCAAAAAGTCCCCTTGACACATAATAATTAAACAACTAAACGTACAAAATAAAGAAAGAATATTAAGGGCAGCAAAGGAAAAAGGCCAAGTGACTTATAAAGGCAAACTGATCAGAATAACACCCGAGTTCTCAATGGAGTCTTTGAAAGCCAGAAGGACCTGGACAGATATAATGCAGACACTAAGAGACCATGGATGCCAGCCTAGACTAATATACCCAGCAAAACTCTCAATCATCATAGATGGAGTGAACAAGACCTTCCAAGACAAAACCAGATTTAAACAATACTTATGCACAAACCAAACCCTACAGAAAGTACTAGAAGGAAAATTTCAACCTACAGAAGGCAGATACACCCATGAAAACACAGGCAATAGATAACAGCCAGCAGTAAACCACAAAGAAGAGAAGTACACACACACTACCACCAAAAAAAATAAAACTAACAACAGGAACGAACAATCACTGGTCATTAATATCCCTTAATATCAATGGACATAATTCACCTATAAAAAGACACAGACTTACAGAATGGATATGAAAACAGGACCCATCTTTCTGCTGCATACAAGAAACACACCTCAAATTTAAAGACAGAAACTCCTAAGAATAAAAGGCTGGGAAAAGACTTTCCAATCAAATGGTCTTAAGAAGCAAGCTGGTGTAGCCATCCTAATATCCAGCAAAATAGACTTCAAAATAAAATCAGTCAAAAGAGATGAGGAAGGACATTTACATACTCATCACAGGAAAGATCGACCAAGATGAAGTCTCAATTCTGAACATTTATGCCCCAAACACAAGGGAACTCATATATGGAAAAGAAACACTACTAAAGCTTAAATCACATATAAAACCCCACACATTAATAGTGGGAGACTTCTACACCCCACTTTCACCTCTGGACAGATCGGCCAAATTGAAAATTAACAGAGACATAATGGACTTAACTGATGTTATGGTTCAAATGGACTTAATGGATATCTACAGAACATTCCACCCAAACAAAAAAAAAATATACCTTCTTCTCAGCACCCCATGGAACCTTCTCTAAAATTGACCACATACTTGGCCACAAAGCAATTCTCAATAGATACAAAACAATTGGAATAACCTCCTGTGTTCTATCAGACCACCATAGTTTAAAGTTAGATTTCAACTACAGAAAAAACTACAGAAAACCTACATTCTCATAGAAACTGAATAATGCTCAATTGAATCACCAAGGGGTTAAGGAAGAAATAAAGAAATTAAAGACTTCCTAGAGATCAATGAAAATGAATACACCACATACCCAAACTTATGGGATACTATGAAAGCAGTGCTAAGAGGGAAATTCATAGCACTGAATGCCCACATAAAGAAGCTGGAGAAATCTCACACTAGTAACTTGACAGCACACCTGAAAGCCCTTGAACAGGAAGAAGCAATGTCTCCCAGGACGAACAGATGCCAGGAAATTATCAAATTGAGAGCTGAAATCAATAAAATAGAAATAAAGAGAACAAGATAAAGGATTAATGAAACCAAGAGTTGGTTCTTTGAGAAGGTCAACAAGATAGACAAGCCCTTCTCCAAACTAACCAAAAGACACAGAGAGAGCATCCAAATTAACAAAATAAGAAATGAAAACGGGGACATAACAACAGACAATGAGGAAATCCAGAGAATCATCAGGTCATACTTCAAAAACCTCTACTCCACAAAACTGGAAAATCTAAAAGAAATGGATAATTTTCTGGATAGGTACCACATACCTAAGTTAAATCAAGACCATATAAACCATTTAAATAGTCCAATAACCCCTAAAGAAAATGAATCAGTCATTAAAAGTCTCCCAAAGAAAAAAAGCCCTGGACCAGATGGTTTCACTGCAGTATTCCACCAGATCTTCAAAGAAGTCTTAATACCAATACTCTTTAAATTGTTCCACACAATAGAAGCAGAACCTATATTACCAAACTCCTGCTATGGGGCTACAATTACCCTGATTCCTAAACCAAACAAAGATGCAACATAGAAAGAGGACTACAGACCGATCTCCCTCATGAACATTGATGCAAAAATACTCAATAAAATTCTGGCGAACAGACTCCAAGAACACATTCAAACAATTATCCACCATGATCGAGTAGGCTTCATCCCAGCGATGCAAGTGTGGTTCAACATATGAAAGTCCATCAGTGTAATAAACCATATAAACAAACTCAAAGAAAAAAACCACATGATCATCTCACTAGATGCAGAAAAGGCATTTGACAAAATCCAACACCCTTTCATAATAAAGGTCTTGGAGTGATCAGGAATACAGGGAACATACCTAAACATAATAAAGGCAATCTACAGCAAGCCAACAGCCAACATTAAATTAAATGGAGAGAAACTCAAAGCAATACCACTAAAATCAGGAACAAGGCAAGGCTGTCCCCCCTCCCCATACATATTCAATATATTACTTGAAGTTCTAGCCAGAGCTATAAGACAACACAAAGAGATTAAGGGTATACAAATTGGAAAGGAAGAAGTCAAGTTCTCCCTATCTGCAGATGACATGATAGTATACATGAGTGACCCCAAAAATTCAACCAAGGAACTGATACAGCTAATAAAAACCTTCAGCAACATAGCAGGATACAAGATCAACGAAAAAAGTCAGTAGCCCTCCTATATACAACAGACAAACAGGCTGAGAAGGAAATCAGAGATACATCACCCTTTACAATAGCCACAAATGATACAAAATACCTTTGGGTTACTCTAACTAAGCATGTGAAGGACCTATATGACAAGAACTTTAAGTCCCTTAAAAAAAGAAATTGAAGAGGATGTCAGAAAATGGAAAGATCACCCATGCTCATTGATAGGCAGGATTAACCTAGTAAAAATGGCAATCTAACCAAAAGCAATCTACAGATTCAAAGCAATTCCCATCAAATTACCAACACAATTCTTCACAGATATGGAAAGAATAATACTCAACTTCATATGGAAAAACAAAAAACCCCAGATAGGCAAAAGGATCCTATACAATAAAACAACCTCTGGAGACATCACAATCCCCGACCTCAAGCTCTACTATAGATCTACCATAATAAAAACAGCTTGGTACTGGCATAAAAACTGCCATGTTGACTAATGGAATTGAATTGAAGACCCTGACATTAACCCGCACACCAATGAACATATACTTTTTGACAAAGAATTCAAAACTGTACAATGGAAAAAAGAAAGCATCTTCAACAAATGTGCTGGCATAACTGGATGTCAATGTGTAGAAGGCTGCAAATAGATCCATATTTGTCACCGTGCACAAACTTAAGTCCAAGTGGATCAAAGACCTCAACATAAATCCAGCTACTCTGAACCTGATAGAAGAGAATGTAGGAAGTACTCTTGAACGTGTTGGCACCTGAGATCACTTTCTAAATACAACACAAGTAGCACAGACACTGAGAGAAACAATCAATCAATGGGACCTGTTGAAACTGAGAAGCTTTTTTAGAGCAAAGGACACAGTCAACAAGACAAAGCGACAGCCTACAGAATGGGAACAGGTCTTCACCAACCCCATATCTGACAGAGGGCTGATATCCAGAATATATAAAGAACTCAAGAAATTAGACATCAAAATGCCCAACAGTCCAATTGAGAAATGGGCTATAGAACTAAACAGAGAATTCTCCACAGAGGAAGTTCAAATGGCTGAAAGACATTTAAGGAATTGCTCAACATCCCCAATTATCCGATAACTGCAAATCAAAATGACTCTGAGATACCACCTTACACCTCTCAGAGTGACTAAGATAAAAAAAAAAACAGAAGACAGCTTATGCTGGAGAGGATGTAGAGCAAGGGGAACTCTCCTCCACTGCTGATGGTAATGCAAGCTTGTAAAGCCAATTTGGAAATCAATATGGTGCTTCCTTAGAAAATTGGGAATCCATCTCCCACAAAAACCAGCTGCAGCACTCTTGGTCATATACCCAAGGAATGCTCAATCATACCACAAGGGCATTTGCACAGCTGTGTTTGTATCACCTTTGTTTGTAATAGCTAGATCCTGGAAACAACCTAGATGCCCTTCAACTGAAGAATGGATAAAGAAAATATGGTACATATACACAATGGAGTACTACTCAGCAGAGAAAAACAATGACATCAAGAGGTTTGAAGGTGAATGGATCGATCTAGAAAAAATCATCCTGAGTGAGGTAACCCAGACTCAGAGAGACAAACATGGTATGTACTCACTCATAGGAGGATACTAGATGTAAAACTAAGATGACTAGACTGCTACACAACTCCAGGGAGGCTACCTAGAAAATGCAACCCTAGGAAAGACACAGAGATCACCCAATGACAGAGAAATGGATGAGATCTACATGAACAACCTAGTCGACAGTGGGAGTAACAAAGGGCAAGATTTGAGGGAAAGAAAGCTTAGGGGAGCAGGATATCCCAGCTGCATAAATTACAGAAAGGGAGAATGAGGAATTAAAGACCATGATTAATGAAGACCACATGAGAACAGGAATAGGCAGAGTGCTGGAGAGGTCCCCAGAAATCCACAATGATATATCCTCTGTAGAATGCTGGCAGTTGTCTGATGATCAGATGACTAAACACCCTAGCAGTCCTCTAGGAACTCTCATTCAATAACTGATGGAAGTGGATGCAGAGATCCTCGACCAGGCCCCAGGTGGAGCTCCAGGTGTCCATCTCTCGAGAAGCAGGAGGGACTGCAAGAGCATGAATTGTAGAATCCAAGATTGCAAAAAACACAGGGACAAATCGCCAATCGAATGGAAGCACATGAATTATGAAACAGCGGCTGTGGAGCCCCCAGCTGGATCAGGCCTTCTGGATAAGTGAGACAATTGAATAGCTTGATCTGTTTGGGAGGCTCCCAGGCTGTGGGACTGAGACTTGTCCTTGGTGCATGAGCTGGCTGTTTGGAACCTTGGATTTACACAGGGACACATGCTCAGCATGGGAGCAGGGGAGTAGACCTGCCTGTACTGAATCCACCAGGTTTAAATGAGTCCCCAGGGGTGTCTTGGTCCTGGAGGACATGGGAATGGAGGGGAGGGGCTAGGGGAAAGGTGGGGGTGAGGACAGGAGGGGGGAGGACAGAGGAACCCATGGCTGATGTATAAAATTATAACACATAATAATAATAATAATAATAATAATAATAATAATAATAAACCAAAAATAAAATTATAAGAGGTAGTGGGTCAAGCACAAGCTAAGGCCAAGCATTCTTAACCCTATGTCTGGAGAGGGAGATGGTGGGTGGTCTAAAAAAAAAAAGCCTGCAGAAACATTTAGATGAGCTAAGGGCTAGCCTGGGACATGGACCATTTAGTTCAAGACCTCAGGTATGAAAACTGTCTATGGTTCATATCCACAACCTTCAGGCAAACAGCTGGGACACAGTCCTTAAAAAATTAGGCAGATACCAGAGCTCATCACATTCCAAGACTCAAGCAAAGCTCACTCAAACCCTGGAGCCTTGGTTCTAATTTACCATCTAGTTCCTGCTTCTCAAACTGTAGCATTGATGTTGGGGAAATGCTCGCAGAAAGGAACTAGGCCTTCAGGGTGTCTAGTGTAGCTGGAGAGCTTCTCTTCAGGTCCACCAAGCCCCAGCCATCCCACAGCCTGCTTATAAAATAAACACACAGATGCTTATATTATTTAAACTATTGGGCCATTAGCTCAGGCCTACAATGCTTAGCTCTTACACTTAACTCAACCCATTTCTGTCAATCTATATGTCGCCACATGTTCTATGGCTTTACCTGTTGCCTTTATAAGTTGCTCCCTGGAGGGTAGGGTACCATTTCTTCCAGGCTCCCACCTCCCAGCCTCTCCTCTGTTTGTCCTACCTATCCTATGCTTCCTGCCTGGCTACTGGCCAATCATGTTTTATTATTCACAACACACAGGACATCCCACAGCAGTGTAGTCAGTTTTTTTTTTTTTTTGGTGGGAAAGAGTATGATGTGCAGCTGTCCTTAGTTTGCCACAATTGCAGATTTGTAACAAAGTATAGAAAGAGGAGACAGGAGAGGAAGGACCTGCTCTTTGTGGAACAAAAGCAAAACAACCCAAGCCTAGAACATTCTTTCTTTCCTGTGTTGGAAATGTGCATCTCTCATGGGAAAGCAAAGTTCTCATCTTCTAAATTACACACTTACCTAGAGGCTGAATTCTTTCTGGCTCTGGAGTTCAGTTCTTCCCATTCCAGGAGCCATGTTTTCTTACCAGGCAACACGATCAGGTCTCCAAGAGGATAGGGAACACTCAAGAGACACTGCAGATTCACACAAGCCTGTCATACCTATCCCTCCATGACTTCCCTCTTCCTGCCTGACTAGCCCGGCACAGAGCAAGCACAATGGGCTCTCTCTCAGCAACTTTAAGTCCCCCTCCACCTCAGAGAGGAAGGCATTTGCTCTGACCACAGCTCCAGTGACTCCCAAGTCCTCAGCAGCCTGTGCTTTGGTAGAATAGGCTCTGAAGATGACAAGGAGCCAAGATTGGCTTTACCTGAGAGGGATGGGTTGTGCTGGCAACTCCCCCACCTCACATCCCCCCTAATCACAGCAAGTAGACTGGACCTGACATTAGGTGGGAAAAGAAAGAGACAGACAATGGTGTTGAGGATGCTGCAATGGACCTGGTTCACTTACTCTGTGTCCCGGAACCTGGGTTACTTCAACCTCAGAGCACTGGCAGTCTTATTGTTTCCCTTGTCCAGAGAGGTAGAAAGTGGCATCTGGGATGGCCACAAGCCTATGAAAGCCTTGGAGAGAAACTGACTTTGAGGAATCAGTATATAGCCACTGTGAAAGCTTGAAAAGAGGTCCTATACAAAAAACCTCTACTGAGGCAGGCTGAGGAGGCCAGGGCAACAGAGACAGGCAGGCACAGCAGGCCTGGGTGGCAGAGGCAGGCAGGCCCAAGAGGCGGGGCTACAGAGGCAGGCAGGCAGGCAGGCCGTCAGGCCCAGTTGCAGGGTTGGCAGCCTAGATGCAATTGTAATAAAAACCAGAAACTGAGCTGCCACCCGCTGAGTAGTTAATGAAAACAAGCTCCTAATCAAGAGCTCAGAACAGTGACACCTTTGATCCCTGCACCCATGGAATGGGCAGTCTCCATGGGAGGAGACCCCAGCAGATCTGCACACTGTCTGGGGCCTCCCCAGGGCCTAGCTGCGAACCCTGCTAATCTCAACAACTTGGAGTTGTTGCTGAGAGTACGCTACTCAGGTGAAATCCATCTGGGAGAGGAATCAGAAGCCTACAGTTTGCAGCCTGAGGAAAAATAACAGCTGAGAAGTTGATGAATGAGCAAAATGTGACCTGAGAACACAAAAGAAGACAACACGCAATTCACCAGAATCTTAAGTATATACTTCACCAACTGAGAACAGGTAAGCTGCAACCTCCAGACTGCCAGATTAGGTTTCTAGTTCCTAGGCCCTACTTTTTGGAGTCCCAGTGACAAGACAGTCACCTTTCCCTATTCCACTCCCCCAAAAACCCAAAACAACAAACAAACAAACAAAAAAACAAAACTAACCAGTATGAACTTAACAACCACTGAAACCATAAGCACGCTCTACAGCAAACAGGAACAACTGCTCCCAGAGACAGAACCCACTAACACTGATTTAACTAAGCTGATCCCATAGAAACAGAACCCAACAGCCCCAATTTAACAAAGAAATCTTAGTGAACCAAGACTAACAATTAGAACAAGAGAGGCACCTTCAGACACTGACACTGCCTGCACTGAACAGAGGAAGAGAAGTGTAGATGTCAGTGCAAAAACACAGGCAACAACATGAAGACCTATATGATAACATCACAACCTAGTGTCTCTACACCTACAAGACCTAAACATACTAAGGCAGAAGAATCAGAAGAAATCAACCGTCAAAATGACTTTAAGGAAGGAGATGATAGAGGCCCTTAAAGAAGAAACAAAAAACTCCCTTAAAGAGGAAGTGAAAAACTCCCTTAAAGAGGAAATAAAAAACTCCCTTAAAGAGGAAGTGAAAAACTCTCTTAGATAGGAAATAAAAAACTCCCTTAAAGAGGAAACAAAAGACTCCATTAAAGAGGAAGTGAAAATCTCCCTTAGAGAGGAAAGAAAAAAATTGCCTTAAAGAAATGGAAGAAAAAAACAAACAAATAATGAGGAGAAATCAAAGAAAGTCAAGAAAAAGTAATTAAACAGATGAAGGAAACAATCCAAGATCTGAAAAATGAAATTGAGACAATAAAGAAAACACAAACTGAGGAAATGCTGAAAATAGAAATCCTGACTAAACGTATAGGAACTACAGAAACAAGCATAGCCAACCGATTGCAAGAGATGGAACAGAATCTCAGACAATGAAGACACAAAAGAGAAAATAGATGTATCATTCAAAGAAAACACTAAGGACAAAAAAGTCGTAACACAAAACATCAAAGAAATTTGGGACACTATGAAAAGACCAAACCTAAGAACAATAGGGATAGAAGAAGGAGAAGAATAACAACTCAAAGGCACAGAAAACATATTCAACAAAATCATAGAAGAAAACTTTCCTAACCTAAAGAAAGAAATACCTATAAAGATACAAGAAGCTCACAGAACAGCTAATAAGCTGAATCCAAAAAAAAAGTCCCATCGCTACATAATAATCCAAACACTAAACATGCAGAACAAAGAAAAAATATTAAGAGCCACAAAGGAAAAAGACCAAGTAACATATAAAGGCAAACCCATCAGAACAACACCAGACTTCTCAATAGAGACTATGAAAGCTAGAAGGTGCTGGACAAACATTATTTAGACATTAAAAGACCATGGATGCCAACCCAGACTATTATACCCAGCATATCTCTCAATTACCATAGATGGAGTAAACAAAATATTCCATGATAAAACCAGATTTAAACAATACCTCTCCACAAACCCAGTCCTACACAAGGCACTAGAAGGAAAAATCCAACCTAAAGAAGCTAAACATATCTATGAACTCAGGCAATAGATAACCCCACACCAACAAACACCAAAGAAGGACAACACAACAGGACCACAAAAATAACAGGAACCAATAATCACCGGTCATTAATATCCATCAATTGTCTCAACTCACCTATAAAAAGACACAGACTACCAGAATGGTTAAGAAAACAGGATCCATCCTTCTACCCCATATAAGAAACACAACTAAACTTCAAAGACAAACACTATCTCAGATTAAAGGGGTGAGAAAAGGCTTTCCAAAAAAATGGGCCTAAAAAATGTGGGTGTAACTATCTTAATATCTAATAAAATAGATTTCAAAGTAAAAGCAATTAAAAGAGATCAGGATGGGCATTACATATTTATCATAGGAAAAATACACCAAGATGAAGTCTCGATCCTGAACATTTAAGCCCCAAATACAGAGGCACCCACATTCACAAAAGAAACATTACTAGGGCTGGGGAGATGGCTCAGAGTTTAAGAGCATTGACTGCTCTTCCAGAGGTCTTGAGTTCAATTCCCAGCAACCACATGGAGGCTCACAACCATCTGTAATGAGATCTGGCACCCTCTTCTGGCCTGCAGTCATACACGCTGAATACATAATAAATAAATAAAACAACTATTACTAAAGCTTAAAATGCACATCAAACCCGACGCATTAGTAGGGGGAGATTTCAACACACCAATCTCACCAAAAGACAGGTCTACCAGACTGAAACTCAACAAAGAAATAAAGGACCTAACAGAGGTTATGATTCAAATGGACTTAATTGATATCTACAGAACATTCCATCCTAACACAAAAGGATATAACTTCTTCTCAGCAACCCATGAAGCCTTCTCAAAAATTGGCCTCATGCTTGGTCACAAAGCAAATCTCAACAGATACAAAAACATTATAATAACCCCTGACATCTGATCAGACCACCATGTCTTAAAGTTAGACTTCAACAACAAGAAAAATTATAGAAGCCTACAATCTCATGGAAACTAAATAATGCTCACGTGAAACATCAATGGGTCAAGGAAGAAATAAAGAGAGAAATTAAAGATTTCCTAGAATTCAATGAAAATGAAAGTACAACATACCCAAACTTATCGGACACTATGAAAGCAGTACTAAGAGGAAAATTCATGGCTCTGAAAGCAAACATAAAGAAGATAGAGAAATCTCATACCAATGAATTAACAGCACAACTGAAAGCACTAGAACAAATGGAATCAAACTCACCAGGAGAAATAGACGCCAGGAAATAATCAAATTGATGGCTGAAGTCAATGAAAAAGAAACCAAGAGAACAATAAAAAAAAATCAATGAAACAAAGAGTTGGTTCTTTGAAAAAATCAACAAGATAGACAAACTGCTAGCCAAAATAACCAAAAGGCAAAGAGAGAGCACCCAAATTAACAAAATCAGAAATGAAAAGGGAGATATAACAACAGACAATGAGGAAATCCAGTGAGTCATCAGGTCATACTTTAAAAACCTGTACTCCACAAAATTGGAAAATTTGAAAGAAATGGACAATTTTCTGGATAGAGACCACATACCAAAGTTAAATCAAGAGCAGAGAAACCATTTAAATTGACCAATAACCCCTAAAGAAACAGAAACAGTCATCCAAAGTCTCCCAACCAAAAATAAAAGCCCAGGACCAGATGGCTTCAGTGCAGAATTCTACCAAACTTTCAAAGAAAATCTAATACCAATATTCTTCTAATTATTCCACACAATAGAAACATAAGGAACACTACCAAACTCTATGAAGCTACAATTACCTTGATACCCAAACCTAACAAAGATGCAACAAAGAAATAGAATTACAGACCAATCTCCCTCATGAACACTGATGCAAAAATACTCAAGAAAATATTGGCAAACTTAATCCAAGAATACATCAAAGACGTTATCCATCATGACCATACTACTCCACTGTTGGTGGGAATGCAAACGTGTAACAACCACTGTGGAAGTCAGTATGGCAGTTTTTCAGAAAATTGGGAATCAAACAACCTCAAGACCCAACCATACCACTCTTGGGCATCTATCCAAGGAATGCTCAACAATACCACAAATATACATGCACAACCATGTTCATAGCAGCATTATTTGTAATAGCCAGAACCTGGAAACAACCTAGATGCCCTTTAAGTGAGGTTTATTGAGAGGAGGGGAGAGAGGGGGCAGGGATGGGAAAAGAGACTGGTACCTGGAGATGAGATTGAAGGAAGAGAAAGAGACAGGAGGTGTACAAGGCCCCCTTTTATAAGGAAACATAGTGAATGCCCAGGGAGTGCTCTTAGTGGCTGCAGGTGAGGAAATATCCTGACAGGACCCCAAGGGCAGGCCAGTACAGATGCCTGAATGCCAACATTCCTCCCTTCTGTTTATTATAAAAATGAGGGGTAAGACTTCTGTAAGTCTTTCCTTTGTTGAACCCACAGACTGAAAGCCCAGTGCCACTTAGAGATTTTTGGCAACAGTTAACTCTGCAGCTCTCACATGATTGAGCCTGTATGGTAATGAGAATTCAGAGTCTGATAATACCATGGGTGGGGCTACCAACCTAAGACAGAACACCTGAGTGGCCTGGACATGTATCTCCATGATAGGTAAGGTGACCTGCTGACGTCCCAAGCAACCTAAGTCAGAAGCTCAATTTTTAGTAAAAGGAGGGGGGGACCTGTAGGTCCCTGGCCCCTGTTTTGAGTAACTGTTGCCTTGCTTGAGGACATTGACTTTGGTAATCTCCCTATGCTAATTCCCTGTGAGATTCCACCTTCACTGAATGCCTAAGGGAAACTCTTTGTCTGTGTAGCCAGGATATTGTGTATTAACAGCTTAGATGAAAGATTATAAAACATCAGAAGCAGGGTTGGAGATTTAGCTCATTGGTAGAGTGCTTGCCTAGCAAGCCCAAGGCCCGGGTTTGATCCTAAGGTCAAAAAACAACAACAACAAACACCATATCAGAAGCGAACTAACTTCTGCCCTCTGGGGTTCTCCCGTTGTGCTGTCAGCCTGTATTTAGGACCTCTTCCCTCCTTCAATAAACAGCATTAGGCATTCAGAAGAAGAAGAAGAAGGAGAAGGAGGGGAAAGAGAAGGAGAAGGACAAGAAGCAGAAGATGGCATCAAGGTCATGATGGTTAAACCCACAGAGACAACTGACCAGTGCAAGTTGGAGCTCACTGACTCTGGATTAACAACTCAGGAACCTGCATGGGACTGGACTAGGCCCGCTGAAAGCGGGTGACAGTTGTGTGGCTTGATCTGTTAGTGGGTTCCCTGGCAGCAGGGCCAGACATTATCCCAGGTGCATGAACTGACATTTTGGAACCCACTCCCTGTTGTGGGATACCTTGCTCAGCATTGATACAATGGAGAGGGGCTAGGCACTCCTTCAACTTGGTATGCCAGGCTTTGCTGACTACCATGGGAGGCCTTACCCACTCTGAGAAGTGGATGGGGATAGAGTGGGAGGGAAGTGAGGAGGCGGGAGAAAAGGGGAGGGAGGGGGAACTGGGGATGATATGTAAAATGAAAAGAATTTTAATAAATAAATATATTAAAATATAAACAAACAAAAAACAACCCCCCCACACAAAAACCTCTACTTTAACAGTTTCTGAAGTAAGTAAAACTATACTGCAAACCTCTGATATAATGCTTTCTGAACTAAGGTGAACTATACTAAAACCTCTACTGTAACACATCTTGAAGTAGACCGAATCCTCATTCTGAATCCCGGACACTAAATTAGACACAAACTACAAAACACCTGTTTTTACTCAGAGATCTCTTTTAAGTGGCGGCAGAACGGTTAAGTTACATTGGCTGTTTTCTGACTCAGGCAGAAAAGTGCAACAAGTCATCTCCCAAGGTTCATTTTTAAGGAGGAGGAAAAGGGAGATTTAGATTTAGATTTAGATTTAGATTTAGATTTAGGTTTAGATCTCTATTAGAGTGGGCTAGGTTGACTGTTGACGGAGATAGGGGGCAAGGGAGGAGAAAGGAAGGAGAGAGAAGAAAGGGACAGAGGGCTATTTGTCCAGGAAGAACAAGGGATTGCCTCTGGACAGAGAGTCGACTCACATGGCACACAGGCAAATGGTTTATAAAGGTAAATGGGGTAAACCCCTTGTTAGGATGAGGTGTTTAATTTTCTTTTTTCTTTTAAAAAATATTTTTATTTATTTAACATATAAACCACAGATTCTCCCTTTCATCCCTCCTCTTGCTCCCTCCCAGCATCCCTGCCTTGACCCTCCCCCCACTGCTGTCCTCCAAAAGGGTAAGGCCTTCCATGGGGAGTCTCAAATCCTGGTATATTCAGTTGAGGCAGGACCAAGTTTCTTTCCCCTGTATCAAGGTTGAGCAAGGAATATGATCATAGGTAATAGGCCCCAGGAAGCCAGCTCATGCTCCAGGGATAGATCTTGATCCCACTACTAGGTGCCCCTCAAACAGACCAAGCTACACAACTGTCTGCTATGTTCAGAGGGCCTAATCTGATCCTATGTAGATTCCACATCTGTTGGTCTAAAGTTAGTGAGTTCCTATGAACTAGGTTTACTTCTTTCTGTAGATGGCCCCATCATGATCTTGATGCTCCCCCCAAAACTTCCCCCTCAAATAATCCCACTTCCCTCTCTTTGACTGAACTTCCAGAGCTCATATTGGTACTTGGCTGTGGATCTCTGCATATGCTTCCATCAGTTACTGGGTGAAGTCTCTATGATGGTGGTGAGGGTGTTCATCAGTGTAGGCCATCTCAGGCATCCTCTCCATTATTTCTAGTAGTCTCTCTGTGGTTGTCCTTGTGGATTACTGGGAATTGCCCTAGAACCAGGTTCCTCCCTTTCCCCATAATGTCTCCCTATATCAAGGTATCTCTTTCCTTGCTCTCCCACTCTGTCCTTCCCTCAGATCAAACATTCTGTTCACTCATATTCTCATCCTCCATCACCTCTCCTCTTTTGTCCCCTCTCATCCTCAGTTTACTCATGGAGATCTCTTCTCTTTCCCCTTGCCAAGGAAATCCATGCCATTCCTCTTAGAAACTTCCTTGTTTCCTATCTGTTCTAGCAGTGGGAGTTGTAGTCTGATTTACCCTTTGTTTTACTTGATGTACCCACTCGTGAGTGCATATGTTCCATGTTTGTCTTTCTGAGTCTGGGTTACCTCACTCAGGATGATATTTTCCATGTTCCATCCATTTGCCTGCAAGTTTCATGATGCCATTGTTTTTCACGGATGGGTAATACTCCATTGTGTATATGTGCAACATTTTCTTTATTCATTCTTTGGTTGAGGGGCATCTAGGTTGTTTCCATGTTCTGGCTACTATGAATAATGCTGCTATGAACATAGTTGAGTAAGTGTCCTTGTGGTGTAATTGAGCATCACTTGGGTATATGCCCAAGAGTGATATCATTGGGTCTTGAGGTAGATTGATTCCCAATTTTCTAAGGAGTCTCCATAATAATATCCAAAGTGGCTCTACAAATTTGTATTCCCAACAGCAGTGCGGGAGTGTTTTCCTTGCTCCACATCCTCTCCAACATTAGCTGTCATCAGTGTTTTTGATCTTAGCTGTTTTGACAGGTATAAGATGGTATCTCAGTGTTGTTTTGATTTGCATTTCCCTGATGACTAAGGAGTTGAGCAAATTCTTAAATGTCTTTTGGCAAGTTGTGATTCTTCTGTTGAGAATTCTCTGTTTAGCTCTGTAGCCCATTTTTTAATTGGATTGTTTGGTATTTTGATGTCTAGTTTTTTGAGTTCTTTATACATTTTGGAGTTCAGTGCTCTGTCAGATGTGGGGCTGGTGAAGAACTTTTCCCATTCTCTAGTCTTCATTTTGTCTTATTTCCCATGTCCTTTACCTTACAGAAGCTTCTAAGTTTCAGGAGGTCACATTTATTAATTGTTTCTCTTAGTTTTTATGTTACTGGTGTTAAATTTATGAAGTGCCCCTCAATGCCAACGCACTCTAGGGCTACTTCATAGTTTCTATTATCTTAGGTTCAGTGGCACTGGATTTATGTTGATGTCCACTTGGACTTTTATGCATGGAGATAGATATGGATCTACTTGGAGTCCTCTACATGTTGACATCCAGTTATACCAGCACCATGTGTTGAAGATGCCTTCTGTTTTCCATTGTACAGTTTTGTCAACTTCTTCTTCTTCTTCTTCTTCTTCTTCTTCTTCTTCTTCTTCTTCTTCTTCTTCTTCTTCTCCTCCTCCTCCTCCTCCTCCTCCTCCTCCTCCTCCTCCTCCTCCTCCCTCCTCCTCCTCCTCCTCCTCCTCCCCCTCCTCCCTCCTCTCCCCTCCTCCTCCTCCTCCCCCTCCTCCTCCTCCTCCTCCTCCTCCTCCTCCTCCTCCTCCTCCTCATCTTTCTTCTTTTTTCAGGGGTGGTGGTGATAGTGGTGATGGTTTGGTGGTGGTGGTGGTGGTGGTGGTGGTTTGAGACAGAGTTTCTCTGTGTAGTTCTCGAGCCTGTCCTGGAACTCACTCTGTAGCTCAGGATGTCCTCAAACTCACAGAGATCCACCTGTCTCTGCCTCCCAAGTGTTGGGATTAAAGGAGTGCCCCATCACTGCCCGGCCAGTTTTGACTTCCATGTCAAAAATCAGGTATTCATAGGTGTATGGATTAATATCAGTGTTCTCAATTCAAAACCATTCTTCCACAAGTTGGTTTTCATTTCAATACCAAGCTGTTTTTTGATACTATAGCTCTACAGTAGAGCTTCAAATCATGGATGGTTATGCCTCTAGATGTTGTTTTCTAGTAAAGGATTTTTTAGCTATTCTAAGTTTTGTTTTTTCTTATGAATTTGAATATTATTCTTTCAAGATCTGTGAAGAGTTGTGATGGGAATTGTACTGAATGTGTAGACTGCTTTTGGCAAGAGTGCTATGTTTATTATGTTTTTTTCTACCTATCCATGAGCATGGGAGAGTTTTCCATTTTCTGATATCTTCTTCAATTTCTTTCTTCAAAGACTTAAAGTTCTTGTCATACAGGTCTTTTCATTGTTCGCATAGAGGTACTACAAGGAATTTTATATTATTTATTGGTGGCTATTGTAAGGGGTGATGTTTCTCTGATATCTTTCTCAGCCCGATTTTCATGTGTATATAGGAGACTTATTTGTTGTTTGTTTGTTTTTCAGTTATTTTTGCATCTTGTCACATTACTGAAGTATTTATCAGTTGTAAGAGTTCCCTGGTGGAGAGCTTTGGGGTCACTTATGTATACTATCATAGCATATGGAAATGACAAAAGTTTGAATTCTTTCTTTCTGATTCATAATAACTTGATCTCTTTTTGTTATCTTATTGCTCTAGCTAGTACTTTGAGTACTATATTGAATACATATGGGAAGAGTGTTCAGCCTTGTCTTATTCCTGATTTTAGTGGAATCACTTTGAGTTTCTCTCCATTTAATTTGATGTTGGCTTTTGGCTTGCTGTAAAATTGGCCTGTTATTATGTTTAGGTGATTATTTTTTATTCCTGATCTGTCCAAGACTTTTGTCATGAGGGGTGCTGGATTTTGTCAAATATCTTTTCAAAATTTGTTCAGACCAGTTTGTTTATATGGTGTATTACACTGATGGACTTTCGTATGTTGAACCACCCTTGCATCGCTGGGATGAAGCCTACTCGATCATGGTGGATAATTGTTTGGATGTGTTCTTGGAGTCTGTTCGCCAGAATTTTATTGAGTATTTTTGCATCAATGTTTCATGAGGGAGATCGGTCTGTAGTTCTCTTTCTATGTTGCATCTTTGTTTGGTTTAGGAATAGGGTAATTGTAGCCCCATAGCAGGAGTTTGGTAATATAGGTTCTGCTTCTATTGTGTGGAACAATTTAAAGAGTATTGGTATTAAGACTTCTTTGAAGATCTGGTGGAATACTGCAGTGAAACCATCTGGTCCAGGGCTTTTTTTGGTTGGGAGACTTTTAATGACTGATTCATTTTCTTTAGGGGTTATTGGACTATTTAAATGGTTTATATGGTCTTGATTTAACTTAGGTATGTGGTACCTATCCAGAAAATTATCCATTTCTTTTAGATTTTCCAGTTTTGTGGAGTAGAGGTTTTTGAAGTATGACCTGAG
>NW_023413904.1:96509-138280 GCF_903995425.1 Onychomys torridus | reverse complement strand
GTCTATCTTGTTGACCTTCTCAAAGAACCAACTCTTGGTTTCATTAATCCTTTATCTTGTTCTCTTTATTTCTATTTTATTGATTTCAGCTCTCAATTTGATAATTTCCTGGCATCTGTTCCTCCTGGGAGACTTTGCTTCTTCCTGTTCAAGGGCTTTCAGGTGTGCTGTCAAGTTACTAGCGTGAGATTTCTCCAGCTTCTTTATGTGGGCATTCAGTGCTATGAATTTCCCTCTTAGCACTGCTTTCATAGTATCCCATAAGTTTGGGTATGTGGTGTATTCATTTTCATTGATCTCTAGGAAGTCTTTAATTTCTTTATTTCTTCCTTAACCCCTTGGTGATTCAATTGAGCATTATTCAGTTTCTATGAGATTGTAGGTTTTCTGTAGTTTTTTCTGTAGTTGAAATCTAACTTTAAACTATGGTGGTCCAATAGAACATAGGAGGTTATTCCAATTGTTTTGTATCTATTGAGATTTGCTTTGTGGCCAAGTATGTGGTCAATTTTAGAGAAGGTTCCATGGAGTGCTGAGAAGAAGGTATATTCTTTTTTGTTTGGGTGGAATGTTCTGTAGATATCCATTAAGTCCATTTGAGCCATAACATCAGTTAAGTCCATTATGTCTCTGTTAATTTTCAATTTGGCCGATCTGTCCAGAGGTGAAAGTGGCGTGTAGAAGTCTCCCACTATTAATGTGTGGGGTTTTATATGTGATTTAAGCTTTAGTAGTGTTTCTTTTCCATATATGGGTTCCCTTGTGTTTGGGGCATAAATGTTCAGAATTGAGACTTCATCTTGGTCGATCTTTCCTGTGATGAGTATGTAAATGTCCTTCCTCATCTCTTTTGACTGATTTTAGTTTGAAGTCTATTTTGCTGGATATTAGGATGGCTACACCAGCTTCCTTCTTAAGACCATTTGATTGGAAAGTCTTTTCCCAGCCTTTTATTCTTAGGAGTTTCTGTCTTTAAATTTGAGGTGTGTTTCTTGTATGCAGCAGAAAGATGGGTCCTGTTTTCATATCCATTATGTAAGTCTGTGTCTTTTTATAGGTGAATTATGTCCATTGATATTAAGGGATATTAATGACCAGTGATTGTTCGTTCCTGTTGTTATTTTTATTTTTTTGGCGGCAGTGTGTTTGTACTTCTCTTCTTTGTGGTTTACTGCTGGCTGTTATCTATTGCCTGTGTTTTCATGGGTGTATCTGCCTTCTGTAGGTTGTAATTTTCCTTCTAGTACTTTCTGTAGGGTTTGGTTTGTGCATAAGTATTGTTTAAATCTGGTTTTGTCTTGGAAGGTCTTGTTCACTCCATCTATGATGATTGAGAGTTTTGCTGGGTATATTAGTCTAGGCTGGCATCCATGGTGTCATAGTGTCTGCATTATATCTGTCCAGGTCCTTCTGGCTTTCAAAGACTCCATTGAGAACTCAGGTGTTATTCTGATCAGTTTGACTTTATAAGTCACTTGGCATTTTTCCTTTGCTGCCCTTAATATTCTTTCTTTATTTTGTACGTTTAGTTATTTAATTATTATGTGGCAAGGGGACTTTTTGGGGGGTCTAGTCTGTTTGGTGTTCTGTAGGCTTCTTGGGTCTTCATAGGCATTTCCTTCTTTAAGTTGGGAAAGTTTTCTTCTATGATCCTGTTAAATATATTTTCTGTGCCTTTGAGTTGGTATTCTACTCCTTCCTCTATCCCTATTATTCATAGGTTTGGTCTTTTCATGGTGTCCCAAATTTCTTGGACATTTTGGGTCATGACTTTGTTGGTTTTAGTGTTTTCTTTGACTGATGAATCTATTTCTTCTACCGTATCTTCAATACCAGAGGTCCTCTCTTCCATCTCTTGCATTCTGTTGGTTATACTTGCCTATGAAGTTCTTGTTTGTTTACTCAGATTTTCTATTTCCAGCATTCATTCTGCTAGTGTCTTCTTCATTGTTTCTATTTCCCTCTTCAGGTCTTGGATTGTCTTCCTTGATTTTTCATGATTTTCATTCAAAGACTTATTGTTTTCTTCTGCTTTAATTGTCCTTTCCTCTAGATTGTATAGTGTTCTTCCCATTTTTTGTTTGTCTGTTCCTCTACTTTATTTTTGATTTCTTCTATATAATGCTCTAGCCTCTTCATGATTTTACTTATAAGGTTGTTTTCTTCTTCTTCTTCCATTTTGTGATGTTCAGGTCTAGGTGTTGGAGAAGGGCTAGGTTCTGGTGATGCTGTATTGCTCTTTATTTTGTTGTATGTACTTCTGCCTTGATGTCTGCCCATCTCCTCATGGGTTCATTCTTGGTCTTATCAGTGTACTTGGTCCAGAGAGAGATGACAGATTTAGGGATCCTCTCTCTGGTCCAGATGGAAGCTCTGGGCCAGATGGGAGCACTGGTCCAGATGAGAATGCTGGCCAGATAGGAGCTGGGGGGCTGGACTCTGAGTCTCAGGAAGTCCCTGGGTTCTCCTTATTTTGTCCAGATGGGAGCTCCTCTTGTCCAGATGGGAATTCCTCTGGTCTCTTGTCCAAATGGGAGTTCCTCTGGTCTCTGGTCCAGATGGGAGTTCCAGGGCAGGATGGAATCTGGGGGCTGGTCTCTGATTCTCAGGAAGTGGCTGGGGTCTCCAGCAGATAGGTGTGGGGGCAGGGTGTGGAGACTGAAGGGTCTGCCTGCATTCTTGGAAAAGGGGAGCTTTCATGCATTGCCCGCCAATTGGCTGGAAATTGGGGGCAAGTTGATCAGGTCCTCCCAGGATGGCCTGTGTCCAGCAGTGAGACCCAGGGGCAGTTGCCTCTCTGACTATAACCCCAGGCACTCACCTGTGGTCCAGACGGGAGTCTGTATTTTGTTTTTGGTTTTTCAAGACAGGGTTTCTCTGTGTAGCTTTGCGCCTTTCCTAGAACTCGCTTGGTAGACTAGGCTGGCCTCAAACTCACAGAAATCCGCTTGGCTCTGCCTCCCAAGTGCTGGGAGTAAAGGCATGCGCCCCCTCCGACATGCTAGCTCTTATACTTTAAACTGTTTCTTTTCACCTCCATTTTGCCTCAGGGTTTTTTTTAACCTTTCTTTCCTTCTGTATACATCTTACTTTCAATGCTTTTCCTGTATGGCAGACTGGTGGCTGCCTGGCATCTGGCCCCAGGTGTGTCCCTCTTTCTTCTTTATTCTCTTTTTCTTCTTCCCTCTCATGCCTAGATTCCTCCACCTACTTATTCTCTTTGCCTGCCAGCCCTGCCTATCACTATCCTACCTACCTATTGGCCATTCAGCTTTCTATTAGACCAACCATGTGCCTCAGGCAGACAAGATGAAAGAGCACCACATCTTTACGTAATTTAAAAAAAAAAATGCAGCATAAACAAACATAACACATCTTTATTTCAATAACAAAGGCAGCAGAAACAAATGTAATACACCATAGACAGTTAAGGTAATATTCTACAGCATAAACACATAAAACACATCTAACACATCTTTGCCTAGTTAAAATAATATTCCCCCACAAAATGTGTCTGCAGAGTAGGACACTTGAGTTGTAATCATGCCAGTGATATTTTCCTGTTCTACTTTCATATGGGATGTGACTTCTGTATCACTTCAGTGTAGAGAGTGACCCAGGGGTGCTGGCTTAGGAGAGGACCTAAGGAGGGTACTAGAGAGGAGATACTGTGAGAAAATTAGGTATTGAGACTGCTCAGCAGTGCGTAGAAGAGGCCAGGCTGCAGTTTCTAACTGGACAGAATTTGAAGTGTTCTCCCTTCTGGGAGAACAGGCTACTTTAGTCCCAGTTTACTTTGGTTGTGGTTTTGCTTTAGTATTTTAGAGTCAGGATGAGGCAGATAGGGTCTTGATGTGTACTCCAGGCTAGCCTGCAATTCACTGTGTGTTCTGCATGTCTCAAGCTCACAATGACCACATCAGGCTCCAAAGGCCAACACCATGCTTGGCTTCTTGCAGCTTTGTGGGTGGGGATGAAGATCTCTGGCAGGGCTATAGGGAAAGTGGGCTCACATCTGGGACAGCCCTCCTGTGTAGAAATATACAGTGATTGGCACTAACACACACTAATTCCCCTCCCACAAGGCAGAATGCTCATCAAGATGGGAACACACATATTCCTGGATGTTTTCTGCAGAGTTACATCACATAATCACCATTTTAAAGTTTTCAGTTTAAACTTGAGTGATCACACCTGTCTGGATTCTTTGCTATTCAACTCCTGGGAGACTAGACTTTTTCCTTTAACTGAATTTCAGTTCAAATGCTTTCCTTTAGCTGGGACCTAGTTGAATACTTAGCCACTCTGATTTAATCTTGGCACAGTCCCAGTTGTCTGGGAACTCACTTTGTAGACCAGGCTGGCTTTGAACTCCAAGATCCACCTGCTTCTTCCTTCGAAATGCTGGGATTAAAGGGGTTTGCTACCTTTACCCAGCACAATCAGAAAAAAAATGACCAAAAAAATGAAATTTTACTATGCATACAAGTTATTGTATTCTTTTCAAATTGTCTCAAAAGAAAACATCATATCTCACATTCACACTTACTAATCCAGAGCATCTCAGATGGTGGTGCTCTGTGTCTGTATTGTAAAGAGCTGGTTCTCACAGGGTTAAGTCCTACTATAATGTCTCTGTCTGTTTTACAGGAAAGAATATCATCTGGGACACAGAGTGAGTGCTTCGAAAATGAGAATTGCCATTCATCAGGAGATGGACAATGCCGAACTGGTTCTATCTGTAGCAGAAATAACATTTGGAGAGAAGAATAGGAAGTCAATGAAAGACCCACAACTGAGAAGAAGAGAGGCCCAAAATTTCTCACAGGCTGTGTGTACTCTGCTAAATTCTGGAGGGGGCGTGGTCCAGGCTCACATCAAGAATTTCAATTACAGCTTGACCAGAGATGGAGTAGGACTGGACTTGGAAAATTCTTTAGGTGATATTCTTCCATTGTCTCATACATACCTACACTACATGCAGAATAAAGGCTACTTTTTAATTTTTGTGAGACCAGGGATCTGGTATATCTCTGGTCATCAGGTCCTTACATTAAAAACAAATTTTTATGTGAGAAGTTTGTCATCTTCATTTGAAATGAAAGCACCTGATGTAGTTCAGTTCCTCAAAGTCATGAAGGATGCTGAACTGAGATCAAGTTCAAGAATGTTTGCATGGATAATTACACCCTGTGGAATGAAAACTAAAACAAATTGACACATTTTTTAACAAGGAAAAGTTTACCCTGGAGGAGCCCTTCTATTTGCCCTAAATCAAACCATGCAGAGGTTAAAATGTCCCCTAAAGAAAAGATTATAGAGATTCTCCCTAAAACTGTTTCTGCACTTGCAAACACTGACAGGGGATATTTGTTCATTGGTTTAGATGGGAAAAAAACCAGCAAATCATTGGTTTTGAAGCAGAGAGGAGTGATCTTTTGCATCTAGAGGGTGTGATAGAGAAGTGCATCCAACAGCTGCCTGTCACTCACTTCTGTGAGGAGCAGGGGAAGATAAAGTACGCATGCAAATTCATCCCAGTCCACAGAGCAGGAGCTGTGTGTTTCTATGTCTGTGCATTCAGAGTGGAGAGATTCTGCTGTGCTGTGTTCGCTGCAGAGCCCGATTCCTGGCATGTGGATGACAACTGTGGGAAGAGGTTTACCTCAGAGGGATGGGTCAAGCTCCAGATGGATGCCCCACCATTTTGAGGATGGGGGATTAATAATCACTTTTCTTTTACTTTCTCTATGTTTTATTTATTTATTGATTGATTGATTGATTTTATTGATTTTTTGTTTTTTGTTTTTTCCAGACAGGGTGTCACTGTGTAGAGGTTGGAAGAATGTTTTCTGGGACTTGAGCAACATCATCACTCCTCATGTCAGTGTTTCTCTCTGTGTAGCCCTGGCTGTCCTGGAACTTTTGACCAGGCTGGCCTCCTACTCACAGACATGCCCCTGCCTCTGCCTCCCAAGTGCTAAGATTAAAGACATGAGACATCACCGTGGTGTATCTTTATATTGCTTTGCATTAATAACGTATCATATTTGTAGCAAACACTCAAATTTTGTTTTGGTATCCTGTCACTGAATGAATGGTTAAGGGAGGCAAACCTCAGTTTCTGTTTTTGTTTTTTTCCCAATAAAGTGGATGGTTCCCAGGCCTTGTATGGACCATGCAGGTGCTATATCACTGCTCCACATCTCTAGTCCCTTTTGTTTTGACTTTCTGAGACACTGTCTAAATTGCTCAAGAGGCCTTTGAACTTGTGACCTTATTGATTATTGAAGCTGAGTACCTGAGAATATAAACCTGGCCCACCAAGTGGCTGCATAACTCGTTTTGGACAAGAGAATCAGGTAATCTCCATTTTCACAAAATTTGGTATTGGATTTTTTTAGTTTAAGATTTATTATATCTTCATTCTTAGTTGTGTGTGAGTCTATGTGGGTAAAGTGCCCACAAAGAACAAGTGTTACCAGTGCACCTGAAGCTGTAGTTAAAGAAGGTTGAAACATGCCTGACATGGATGCTGGGACCCAAACTCAAGTCTTCTACAAGAGTAGTACCCCCTTAAGTGTGGAGCCCATCCCAGCCCCAATGTGCTATTGGTTTTTAGAAAAGGTAAATCAAAGAGGAACCATAGTGTAATTGTTAGTGAAGCTTGAACTCATCTCTCTCTGTTTTATAGTATTATTATTATTATTATTATTATTATTATTATTATTACTAATACTACTACCATTTGAGACCTTGAGACAGGGTCTCACTATGTAGTTATGGCTAGCCTAGAAGTGGCTATCATAATGTAGATCAGGCTGACCTCAAGTTCAAAGAGATCCACTTGCTTCTGCCTCTCAAGTCCCAGGATTTCACGAATGTGACATCACACCCAGCAAATTCATCTCTCAGTTCATACTCATCTGTTGTTATTATTTAATGCGTGTTTGTGCACACATGCTTGTGTAAGCCTGTGTGTGGAGATGGGGGGAACTTTGGTATCATCATTAAATATGCTGTCCACCTCTTTTGAGACATGAGATTCCCACCAACCTGAAGCTTACCACTTAGGACAATATGTCTGGGTGGAGAGCCCCAGGGAGAGTCCTGTCTCTACTTCTCCAACACTGTGATTACAAGCTTACACTATCACATCCAGTTTTTAGTTGAGTACTGGAGATCAAGCTCAGATTCCAATGCTTGCAGTATGCTTTGTGGACTGAGTCATCCCTCTCCCAAGATCTTACTTGTGGTTTTGAGACATAGTCCCAAGTAGTTGAGGCTGACCTTGAACTTCCCATTTTTTTGCCTCTACCTCCTGAGTGCTGAGATCACACATGTGGACCCTCACACCCAGTTTCCACAGTGATGAAGAAGAAGCAGAGTTCTGCAATCACTCCCCCAACTAAGCTTCAGACTAGTTTTGGATTGTTTTAGCTTTTCTATTGGTGTGTTTGTTAGTTTTTAGGATGGTTTGTTTTTCTAGTCCAGACTAGAATAAATTCATTTATGTAGCCCAGCCTGACCTAGAAATCATAATTGGTATTCTTGGTTCAGGCTACCAAGTGCTGGGATTATAGACAAGAGTTACCACACTTAGCTCATTTTACATCTCTCCTCTCAGATTTCTATGTCTGTTACTTCTCTTTTCCTTCCTTTCAATAAGTATTCTTTACTTTCTATTTGTTTACTGTGTCTTTCACACCATCTACCTTGATCCCATTCATTTCCCTATCCCTTTGAATCTGACCTCTCCCCTTGCCACCTTCCCCCAAAAAGAGTCATTGTTCTGGTTCAGCTCTCTAGTTTCTGCTACACTAAGTATACTGGGCCCACCCTGGAACTTCTCTTGGATTCCTGTTGTCCTGTGTCATAGAGACCCTGCAGATTTGGATCTGTAGGACCAGCACCTTTGCATGCTCCAGTAGATCATAGATGCAGCAAACAGCAAGGGACACTACTAGAGCTCCTGCTTTCACACCCTCAGGTTTGGCTCACCCACAACTAAACCATTAGGGCCACACCCACTGCATTTCTCAGATGAAGTGCAAGGGCCACTCTCCTGAGTGCTGCAGCTGGTGAAGGGAAGGGACAGGTCTCCTACTCTTATGGCCTTACTGCCAGCTCTCCCAACAAGCACAGGTGGCAATGGGAGGGACAGAGCATCTTTCCCCACCACTACCTTATTACAGGTTAGGGGAGGGTCCAGATATCTCACAATCAGATTCTCCAGCTGCTTCAATTGCATCCAGTCAACAGGGTTAGCTCTACAGTTCTGCCCAGGCAAGGTGCATTGCCCTCTTTCCCATGTGCTGCAGCTGGTAAGGGGGAGGTCATCTCTGTTGCCCACCCCAGGTACCAGGAGTGAGGGGAAGAACAATATGCATTTTGGTAAAGATTTATTTGTATCACTTTTTATTTAGGAGTGTGTGTGTGTGTGTGTGTGTGTGTGTGTGTGTGTGTGTTTGCTGTGGGATGTTCTGTATGTCAAATGTGTTTCTCTAAGTGGTTAAAATAAATAAAGTGCTGATTGGCCAGTAGCAAGGCAGGAAGGATAGGGTAGGCAGGACAAGGAGGAGGAGAATTCTGGGAAGTGAAAGCTGGGGTAGGAAGACACTGCCAGCTGCCGCCATGACCAGAAAGATGTAACATACTGGTAAGCCATGAGCATCATGACAACTTATATACTAACAGAAATGGGTTAATTTAAGATATAAGAACTAGATACCAAGAAGTCTGTCAAGGCCATACAGTTTATGAGTAATATAAACGTCTAAATGTTTATTTTATATGTGGGTTGTGGGATAGCAGGTGCTTGGTGGTACCTGGAGAGAAGTTGTCCAAATACATGTGCATGTGCATATATACATGCACTCCTAGAAAAGCTGAGAATCTGTATGAGAATCTCAATTCTTGGTGGTATCCCAGCTGAGAGATCATCTCTCACAGTTATGACAGGGTACTCTTGAGGAGGGAAGGATAAGGGCATTAGGTAGAAGTATAGAGTGCAGAGAAACAGAAACATTGGATAGCCTCAAGAGGGCCTGGATCATCGTCCCCTGGCCCCTTATGTCTCTTCTAAAAGACTATCTATAGGAATGCCAAGGGGTGGAGCAAAGACCTCCCACTAGCACAGCCAAGCTTAGACCCTTCCAATCACCCAGTAACCATGCACATCGTCAAGCAATCCTCTAATGTAGCTCTGCGTGGTAAATCATGCTCAGATCTCACTAGGAAACCTTTGTGGACCTCCACAACTCCCCATTCTTGATATATAAAATTGCTCCCCAGGACCCTCAGATAGATTCTGCCTGGCTTAGGTCATCCTTCTTGATTCATTTTTCATTCATACATTCAGGAAGTTATCAAGAAGGAAGTTGCCCATTTTGGGCTACTAGCCTCTGGCAAGAGGGGGTACTGAACTAACTTAACTCCACTCTGACACAGGTACTTACTAAGAGCTTACAAACACCTACAGTGATCTTCATAGCTGCCACACCGGCCAGGAAAAGAGCAGAGGATCATAAAGATGAAATAACCTTATTGGAATGGGTCTATTGGGTCTACAGCAGTCTTAGCTGCACTAAGCCCTTTTCTAAATAAAAATTCTTTCTTAACAGATGTCCGATAAAATTTTCAAGAGATTATTTTCATTTCTAGGAGAAAACAGTCATTTCAAAGCAAAGCAAAGTATCTATTCAAGTAAACAGAAACCTATGCTAATTATAAAGATTCTTTTAGTCATTTAAGTAGTTCATATATACAAGTGTCCTTATCGCACCATTAAAATTTCTATACAAAATAACTCTATTGTGGGCGGCCTTCCCCTTTTTGGGAGGCCTACTCATTTCTAAACAGAAACATAGGAGAACTGGAAACTTTTAGAAAAAAAAAAGACAGAAAAGCTCCCCTAATTATTACACCTTCACTTAAGTTTTCCAAGGACCATTGAGATCATAAAATTATATTTTGGGCTATTATAAAAAGTGCTCAAGTATATCCAGTATGATCATTACTATACATATTTACATATTTACAACTAGCATAAATATCATTATACGACTATACATATTTACACTTTTTACAAGCTTGCATTCAAAAGAAATCTCTACTATACATATTTACACTTGTTATAGACTATGACTATCACTATACATACTTACACTTTTAACAAACATATTCAGAAGGAAACTCTATTGAACTTTTTTAAAAAACTTTAGCACATATCTAGAATAGATTTCTTAAAATGACTACTTACTAAACATATATTAAAGAGGAAACTCTATTATCAAACATCTAGAAAGAATCTCTTAACAGAACTAACTTACACTACAAAGAATCTTTTAACAGGACTAACTTACATTTTCTTCTAATAAGACCACAAGTACACAAATCTTTTCTAAAGTTCTGAGTTTATAGTCAGTTTTGATATGAGACTTCTGTGGATAGCCAGCATTTCATTTGGTGACTAAGGGTACAATTTTCCCTTTCTTAATTTTTTGAAGCTGCATCTTAAAATTAGCATGAGCTCTTTTAACAATGCCTTGTCTTTGGTTCTGATAAGGTTATTTATTCACAGAAACTGCTATTGTACGAAGGATTCAAGAACATAGATGGGTTGTTTTACTTATCATGAAACACATCTATCATTAGCTCATTCTGAGGAAGAACATTTTCATGATTTAGTATTTTTGCTTCATTCACTAGCTTTTCAACCCCTGGGATACACTCTGATCATTAGTCATTCAGCTCAGACCATAGTTGTAACTTTTCAACATTCAGTACTAGGCACATTTTCCCTGTTCTCACAACCATCAGTGCATTCACTAAGCAAGCATTCTAATATAGCTTTGTTTTCCTGTAGGGAACTTTCAAGTGAAGTGACTCTATTTTGAAAACAGATAGATTTTCTGGAGTTTGTTGCCCATCTACAAAACACTCAGTCTTTCTGAATACATGTATCCTTGTTTCCCATTAGAATTGCAAAGGAATCGCTCACTGCAGGCTGCTGTTCAAAAGGCAAAGAACTTCTCTGATTATCCCCATTTGTTAAAGGTTTCAGAAATCACTTAAGAAGCATCATTGGCATTTTAATTGCCTTCTGACAGGCATCACCTGTTTCTCCTTTCATAGTAAGTAATCTCCACCTAACAGCTAGGCTGCTTGCCTGTTTTTATTCCCAGGTAGCAAGCTAACAAAACTTGTGGGAAAAATGGCATTTTGGAGTTATACTTGCAGTATTTCCCTTGGGCATTTTGCTGCTAAGTTACAGGGAAGATTTGAAAATGTTTGTCCCAGTTTATCTACCTTTTCTCCAGGCCTCCTGGCCAATGCTGCCTCACTTATCAGCATTACATTTGCTAAGCTGCCATTTTCTATATTGTCACGCTGCTACAAAGGAACTACATTTCCCAAGCTGCCTTTCAGGTCCCCCACACTCCGGTTCTCATTTACATGGTTGGTGTTCATACTGAAAATCAAGATCTAATGAGCTTTATTGTCATGGGAGGTTTCTGTTCTCCTTAAGCTGCAGTTGACAAGTGTACTTCCTTATCTGACATTTTCCCCAGAGTGGGCCACACCTGCTGGTGTCTACTTGTCTCCCACCTTACTGAGTCAGTGAAAGAAAATGAAGGTACTTGAAATGGAAGCTTTGTCAGTAATATTTATACCCAGATAGATCCTCTGCTTGCCTCCACTTGTCTGCTCCCTAAAGATGCAGAGTCCCTGATGCCTCAGGCAAGGCTCAGTTTCTCTGCTACTTTCTGTTCTGGGGGCAGGGGCTTGAGTCCCCAATTCTATATGGCCAAATTTTGCCTCAGCTTTTTCCCATATTGCAACTACTGCTAAGAACTGAGACCCTGCTGTTTTCATTGCAGGGAGGATCTCATAAGACTTCATTGCTTACTCCACAGCAGCAGCCACTCCCCATGCCCTGCACATCCACTGGAGCAGCTTTACCCTAGAAGGAAGCTGTCCCTACTTGGTTTTCCACCTGCCCTTTCTCAGACATAGGCTTTGGACACAGGGCATATTGGCTTGAAGGGAAGATTGGACAAGCAGAGAGGATGCCCTTACAGAAAAAGAAAAATCTGAGAAGGAAAGATCTGAAGAGCTTTCAATTTGGGGGAGAGAGATTGCTAAGTTTTTCCCAAGACTTCTGTTCCCTAAACTCTGGCTTCATGATGAAGAGGAAACTTATTCTGATGATACAATGTTTTCATACAGTAGCAATGTCAGTGGAGTGAAGAGTTTTATTTCACTTGAACCTACCTCACAGCAAATTTTTTCCTGGCTGCTCAGGACTTAAGGCTAAGCTACCCAGAGGCCAAAAGCTTTCATAGCCATCTTTTTTTGCCCAATTTCTTTCATAGTATTTTTTCATGACACTGATTCTTCTCAGTTTGAGCTCATAGTCCCATAGTTGGAAAATGAAGGATATACTTCCTCTGTCATGTTGCTTATCTTATTGTACCTTACCCTAAGTTCTTTTTTATCCAATATTCATAATTATACCCTTCTTCTACATCTCTTCTTATACTATAATCCTATATTCAACCCTACATTTTTTAACTTTTAGAGGTAGAAATTAAGAGAGAGAAAAAGAAAGAAACCTAGAGAGAGAGAGAGACAGAGAGAGAGAGAGATTTGATGCAGCGTCACTTTTAACCTTGGCATTCAGCTGCCTTACTTTCATCCTCAAGAATAAAATACCCCCAGGTGGTGGTGGCACACACCTTTAATCCCAGCACTGGGCAGGCAGAGTCAGGCTGATTTCTGTGAGTTCAAGGCCAGCCTGGTCTACAGAGGGAGAACAAGGAAAGCTGCAAAGCTGCACAGAGAAACCCTATCAGGAAAAACAAAACAAAAAAAAAAAAAAAAGAGGAAGAAGAAGGAGGAGGAGGAGAAGGAGAAGAAAGAGAAGAAGAAGCAGAAGAAGAAGAAGAAGAAGAAGAAGAAGAAGAAGAAGAAGAAGAAGAAGAAGAAGAAGAAGAAGAAGAAACCATCGCCTTTAATTTAATCCATTAGCAGGCATGCCCCATATACACCCACAACACTCCCTAGCACTCCCTTCTCTGATACCCTGTTTCTGGAAACATATTGGCTCCCACAGTCATGTCAGGGTACTCTTGAGGAGTGAGGGATAAGGGCATTAGGTAGAAGGATAGAGAGGGGATAAACAAATAGAAACACAGGATAGACTCATAAGGACTTTCATCATTATAGGACTATTTGTAAAACTGCCAAGGGGTGGAGCAAAGAACTCCCCTTAGCACAGCCAAGTATAGACCCTTCCAATCGCCTAGTAATGATGTACATGGTCAAGCAATCCCCTAATGCAGCCATGCAGGGTAAAGCATGTTCAGATCTCACTAGGAAACCTTTATGTGCATCCACAACTGTGGTCCTCTGGAAAAGCTGATCCATCTTTCTAGGATCTATCGTGTGTGTGTGTGTGTGTGTGTGTGTGTGTGTGTGTGTGTGTGTGTGTGTGTGTTTAGACTGTACATGCATTTGTTTGTAATCAAGTCTCACTCTGCAGCTCAGACTGGTATGACAATTACTATGCCATTCAGTAGGCTGACCTTCCATTAGAGGCAATCCTCTTGCTTCAGTTTCCCATGTGCTAGCATTTCCAACACTTTTCATTTCTTTTTCTTTTCCTTATTCAGTAATCTGACCTGAATTTTGGGAAATGTACCTTCATGTGTGCACTCTAATTGGAGGCCAAATAATTTTATTCTCCCCCAACCTTCCTTTGGTGCCACTTAGCAACAAGTGCTCTTGGGGCTGTAATTTAAGAACTTCCACTGGACTCAAGATTTTGTGTCACCCAGTGGCTAGAAATAATAACTGCATCCTGAAAAGCAGCATTCATGAATAAATGCAACATGGGTAAGTCACAACAAAGGTCAGGTCCATGTTAGTGCCCAGTGGCAAAATAATTCCTAACAGACAAAGACGGTTCTACTCTAAGTCTCATTTTCTAAATGACTTTAATAGAAGGGGTGAGAGTGTATTCCAAGGGTTACAGTCATGGACTCTGCAAGATTAGATGATGTTCTGGAGACCCTTTAAGGATCTTACTCAAGTCACTCCTCCTCTTAGTGTGCTGGAAATGAAGAATCAACAGGGCAGGACATAGGGTCCTTATTAACCTGCCTAGAAGTCATAATTGGTATTCTTGGTTCAGGCTACCAAGTGCTGGGATTATAGACAAGAGTTAATTAGCTCATTTTACACCTCTCCTCTCAGATTTCTATTTGTTACTTCTCTTCTCCTTCCTTTCAATAAGTATTCTTTACTTTCTATTTTTTATTGTGTCTTTCACACCATCTACCTTGATCCCATTCATTTCCCTATCCCTTTGAATCTGACCTCTCCCCTTGCAAACTTCCCACCAAAAGAGTCATTGTCTTGGTTCAGCTCTCTAGTTTCTGCTACACTAAGTATACTGGGCCCACCCTGGAACTTCTCTTGGATTCCTGTTGTCCTGTGTCATAGAGATCCTGCAGATTTGGATCTGTAGGACCAGCACCTTTGCATGCTCCAGTAGATCATAGATGCAGCAAACAGCAAGGGACCAGCTAGAGCTCCTGCTTTCACACCCTCAGGTTTGGCTCACCCACAACTAAACCATTAGGGCCACACCCACTGCATTTCTCAGATAAGTGCAGGCCACTCTCCTGAGTGCTGCAGCTGGTGAAGGGCAGGGACAGGTCTCCTACTCTTATGGCCTTATGCCAGCTCTCCAACAGCACAGGTGCAATGGGAGGGACAGAGCATCTTTCCCCACCTCTACCTTATTACAGTTTAGGGGCGGGGCCAGATATCTCATATAGATTCTCCAGCTGCTTCAACTGCATCCAGTCAACAGGGTCAGCTCTACAGTTCTGCCCAGGCAAGGTGCATTGCCCTCTTTCCTATGTGCTGCAGCTGGTAAGGGGGAGGTCATCTCTGTTGCCCACCCCAGGTACCAGGAGTGAGGGGAAGAACAATATGCATTTTGGTAAAGATTTATTTGATCATTTTTATTTAGGAGTGTGGTGTGTGGTGTGTGTGTGGGTGCTTGCTGTGGGATGTTCTGTATGTCAAATGTGTTTCTCTAAGCGGTTAAAATAAATAAAGTGCTGATTGGCCAGTAGCAAGGCAGGAAGGATAGGGTAGGCAGGACAAGGAGGAGAGAAATTCTGGGAAGTGAAAGCTGGGGCAGGAGAGCTGCCAGCTGCTGCCATGACCAGAAAGATGTAAGATACTGGTAAGCCATGAGCATCATGGTAACTTATATCTAACAGAAATGGTTAATTTAAATATAAGAACTAGATACCAAGAAGTCTGTCAAGGCCATACAGTTTATAAGTAACATAAACGTCTAAATGGTTATTTTATACGTGGGTTGTGGGACGCAGGTGCTTGGTGGCACCTGGAGAGAAGCTCTCCAACTACATGTGCTTGTGCACATGTGCAGTGCATCCTAGAAAAGCCAAGAATGTGTGTGAGAATCTCAATTCTGTGGTATCCCAGCTGAGAGATCATCTCTCACAGTTATGACTGGGTACTCTTGAGGAGGGAAGGATAAGGGCATTAGGTAGAAGATGGAGTGGAGAGAAACAGAAACATTGGATAGCCTCAAGAGGGCCTGGATCATCATCCCCTGGCCCCTTCATCTCTTCTAAGGACTTTTATAGGAATGCCAAGGGGTGGAGCAAAGACCTCTCCTAGCACAGCCAAGCTTAGACCCTTCAAGTCACCCAGTAACCATGCACATCGGTCAAGCAATCCTCTAATGTAGCTCTGCTTGGTAAACATGCTCAGATCTCACTAGGAAACCTTTGTGGACCTCCACACCTCCCCATTCTTGATATATAAAATGGCTCCCAGGACCCTCAGATAGACTTGCCTGGTTAGGTCATCCTTCTTGATTAATTTTTCATTCATACATTCAGGAAGTTACACAGAAGGAAGTTGCCCATTTTGGGCTACTAGCCTCTGGCAAGAGGGGGTACTGAACTTAACTCCACTCTGACACAGGTACTTACTAAGAGCTTACAAAACCCTACAGTGATCTTCATAGCTGCCACACGGCCAGAAAAGAGCAGAGGATCATAAAGATGAAATAACCTTATTGGAATGGGTCTATTGGGTCTACAGCAGTCTTAGCTGCACTAAGCCCTTTTCTAATAAAAATTCTCTCTTAACAGATGTCAATAAAATTTTCAAGAGATTATTTTCATTTCTAGGAGAAAACAGTCATTTCAAAACACTTCAAAGTATCTACTCAAATAAACAGAAACCCATGCTAATTATAAAGACTCTTTTAGTCATTTAAGTAGTTCATATATACAAGTGTCCTTATCGCACCATTAAAATTTCTATACAAAATAACTCTATTGTGGGCGGCCTTCCCCTTTTTGGGAGGCCTACTCATTTCTAAACAGAAACATAGGAGAACTGGAAACTTTTAGAAAAAAAAGACAGAAAAGCTCCCCTAATTATTAACCTTCACTTAAGTTTTCCAAGGACCATTGAGATCATAAAATTATATTTTGGGCTATATAAAAAGTGCTCAAATATATCTGTATGATCATTACTATACATATTTACATATTTACAACTAGCATAAATATCATTATACGACTATACATATTTACACTTTTTACAAGCTTGCATTCAAAAAATTCTACTATACATATTACACTTGTTATAGACTATGACTATCACTATAATACTTACACCTTTTAACAAACATATTCAGAAGGAAACTCTATTGAACTTTTAAAAAAAACTTTAGCACATATCTAGAATAGATTTCTTAAAATGACTACTTACTAAACATATATTAAAGAGGAAACTCTATTATCAAACATCTAGAAAGAATCTCTTAACAGAACTAACTTACACTACAAAGAATCTTTTAACAGGACTAACTTACATTTTCTTCTAATAAGACCACAAGTACACAAATCTTTTCTAAAGTTCTGAGTTTATAGTCAGTTTTAATATGAGACTTCTGTGGATAGCCAGCATTTCATTTGGTGACTAAGGGTACAATTTTCCTTTCTTAATTTTTTGAAGCTGCATCTTAAAATTAGCATGAGCTCTTTTAACAATGCCTTGTCTTTGGTTCTGATAAGGTTATTTTTCACAGAAACTGCTATTGTACGAAGGATTCAAGAACATAGATGGGTTGTTTTACTTATCATGAAACAGATCTATCATTAGCTCATTCTGAGGAAGAACATTTTCATGATTTAGTATTTTTGCTTCATTCACTAGCTTTTCAACCCCTGGGATACACTCTGATCATTAGTCATTCAGCTCAGACCATAGTTGTAACTTTTCAACATTCAGTATAGGCACATTTTCCCTGTTCTCACAACCATCAGTGCATTCACTAAGCAAGCATTCTAATATAGCTTTGTTTTCCTGTAGGAACTTTCAAGTGAAGTGACTCTATTTTGAAAACAGATAGATTTTCTGGAGTTTGTTGCCCATCTACAAAACACTCAGTCTTTCTGAATACATGTATCCTTGTTTCCCATTAGAAATTGCAAAGGAATCGCTCACTGCAGCTGCTGTTCAAAAGGCAAGAACTTCTCGTGATTATCCCCATTTGTTAAAGGTTTCAGAAATCACTTAAGAAGCATCATTGGCATTTTAATTGCCTTCTGACAGGCATCACCTGTTTCTCCTTTCATAGTAAGTAATCTCCACCTAACAGCTAGGCTGCTTGCCTGTTTTTATTCCCAGGTAGCAAGCTAACAAAACTTGTGGGAAAAATGGCATTTTGGAGTTATACTTGCAGTATTTCCCTTGGGCATTTTGCTGCTAAGTTACAGGGAAGATTTGAAAATGTTTGTCCCGTTTATCTGCCTTTTCTCCAGGCCTCCTTGCCAATGCTGCCTCACTTATCAGCATTACATTTGCTAAGCTGCAATTTTCTATATTGTCACGCTGCTACAAAAGACTACATTTCCCAAGCTGCCTTTCAGGTCCCACACACTCCCGTTCTCATTTACATGATTGGTGTTCATACTGAAAATCAAGATCTAGTGAGCTTTATTGTCATGGGAGGTTTCTGTTCTCTTAAGCTGCAGTTGGCAAGTGTACTTCCTTATCTGACATTTTCCCCAGAGTGGGCCACACCTGCTGGTGTCTACTTGTCTCCCACCTTACTGAGTCAGTGAAAGAAAATGAAGGTACTTGAAATGGAAACTTTGTCATCTGGTATATCTCTGGTCATCAGGTCCTTACATTAAAAACAAATTTTTATGTGAGAAGTTTGTCATCTTCATTTGAACTGAAAGCACCTGATGTAGTTCAGTTCCTCAAAGTCATGAAGGATGCTGAACTGAGATCAAGTTCAAGAATGTTTGCATGGATAATTACACCCTGTGGAATGAAAACTAAAACAAATTGACACATTTTTTAACAAGGAAAAGTTGACCCTGGAGGAGCCCTTCTATTTGCCTAAATCAAACCATGCAGAGGTTAAAATGTCCCCTAAAGAAAAGATTATGGAGATTCTCCCTAAAACTGTTTCTGCACTTGCAAACACTGACAGGGGATATTTGTTCATTGGTTTAGATGGAAAAAAACCAGCAAATCATTGGTTTTGAAGCAGAGAGGAGTGATCTTTTGCATCTAGAGGGTGTGATAGAGAAGTGCATCCAACAGCTGCCTGTCACTCACTTCTGTGAGGAGCAGGGGAAGATAAAGTACACATGCAAATTCATCTCAGTCCACAGAGCAGGAGTTGTGTGTTTCTATGTCTGTGCACTCAGAGTGGAGAGATTCTGCTGTGCTGTGTTCACTGCAGAGCCTAATTCCTAGCATGTGGATGACAACTGTGTGAAGAGGTTTACCTCAGAGGGATGGGTCAAGCGCCAGATGGATGCCCCACCATTTTGAGGAAGGGGGATTAATAATCACTTTTCTTTTACTTTCTTTATGTTTTATTTATTGATTGATTGATTGATTGATTTTATTGATTTTTTGTTTTTTGTTTTTTTCCAGACAGGGTTTCCCTGTGTAGAGGTTGGAAGAATGTTTTCTGGGACTTGAGCAACATCAACACTCCTCATGGCAGTGTTTCTCTCTGTGTAGCCCTGGCTGTCCTGGAACATTTGACCAGGCTGGCCTCCTACTCACAGACATCCCCCTGCCTCTGCCTCCCAAGTGCTAAGATTAAAGACATGAGACATCACCGTGGTGTATCTTTATATTGCTTTGCATTAATAATGTATCATATTTGTAGCAAACACTCAAATTTTGTTTTGGTATCCTATCACTGAATGAATGGTTAAGGGAGGCAAACCTCAGTTTTTGTTTTTGTTTTTTTTCCCAATAAAGTGGATGGTTCCCAGGCCTTGTATGGACCATGCAGGTGCTGTATCACTGCTCCACATCTCTAGTCCCTTTTGTTTTTACTTTCTGAGACACTGTCTAAATTGCTCAAGAGGCCTTTGAACTTGTGACCTTATTGATTATTGAAGCTGAGTACCTGAGAATATAAACCTGGCCCACCAAGTGGCTGCATAACTCCTTTTGGACAAGAGAGTCAGGTAATCTCCATTTTCACAAAATTTGGTATTGGATTTTTTTAGTTTAAGATTTATTATATCTTCATTTTTAGTTGTGTGTGAGCCTATGTGGGTAAAGTGCCCACAAAGAACAAGTGTTACCAGAGCACCTGAAGCTGTAGTTACAGAAGGTTGAAACATGCCTGACATGGATGCTGGGACCCAAACTCAAGTCTTCTACAAGAGTAGTACCCCCTTAAGTGTTGAGCCCATCCCAGCCCCAATGTGCTATTGGTTTTTAGAAAAGGTAAATCAAAGAGGAACCATAGTGTAATTGTTAGTGAAGCTTGAACTCATCTCTCTCTGTTTTATAGTATTATTATTATTATTATTATTATTATTATTATTATTATTATTATTACTAATACTACTACCATTTGAGACCTTGAGACAGGGTCTCACTATGTAGTTATGGCTAGCCTGGAAGTGGCTATCATAATGTAGATCAGGCTGACCTCAAGTTCAAAGAGATCCACTTGCCTCTGCCTCCCAAGTCCCAGGATTTCATGAATGTGACATCACACCCAGCAAATTCATCTCTCAGTTCATACTCTTCTGTTGTTATTATTTAATGTGTGTGTGCGCGCACATGCTTGTGTAAGCCTGTGTGTGGAGATCAGGGGAACTTTGGTATCATCATTAGATATGCTGTCCACCTCTTTTGAGACATGAGATTCCCATCAACCTGAAGCTACTTGGGACAAGCTGTCTGGCTGGAGAGCCCCAAGGAGAGTCCTCTCTCTACCTCTCCAGCACTGTGATTACAAGCTTACACTATCATATCCAGTTTTTAGGTGAGTACTGGAGATCAAGCTCAGATTCCCATGCTTGCAGTATGCTTTGTGGACTGAGTCATCCCTCTCCCAAGATCTTACTTGGGGTTTTAGACATAGTCCCATGTAGTTGAGGCTGACCTTGAACTTCCCATTTTCTTGCCCCTACCTCCTGAGTGCTGAGATCATAGATGTGGACCGTCACACCCAGTTTCCACAGTGATGAAGATGAAGCAGAGTTCTGCAATCACTCTTCCAACTAAGCTTCAGTCTAGCTTTGGATTGTTTTTGCTTTTCTATTGGTGTGTTTGTTAGTTTTTAGGATGGTTTGTTTCTCTAGTCCAGACTAGAATAAATTCGTGTATGTAGCCCAGCCTGGCCTAGAAGTCATAATTGGTATTCTTGGTTCAGGCTACCAAGTGCTGGGATTATAGACAAGAGTTACCACACTTAGCTCATTTTACAACTCTCCTCTCAGATTTCTATATCTGTTACTTCTCTTTTCCTTCCTTTCAATAAGTATTCTTTACTTTCTATTTGTTTATTGTGTCTTTCACACCATCTACTTTGATCCCATTCATTTCCCTATCCCTTTGAATCTGACCTCTCCCCTTGCAAACTTCCCGCCAAAAGAGTCATTGGTCTGGTTCAGCTCTCTAGTTTCTGCTACACTAAGTATACTGGGCCCACCCTGGAACTTCTCTTGGATTCCTGTTGTCCTGTGTCATAGAGACCCTGCAGATTTGGATCTGTAGGACCAGCACCTTTGCATGCTCCAGTAGATCATAGATGCAGCAAACAGCAAGGGACAGGGCTAGAGCTCCTGCTTTCACACCCTCAGGTTTGGCTCACCCACAACTAAACCATTAGGGCCACACCCACTGCATTTCTCAGATTAAGTGCATGGGCCACTCTACTGAGGGCTGCAGCTGGTGAAGGGCAGGGACAGGTCTCCTACTCTTATGGCCTTAGTGCCAGCTCTCCCAACAAGCACAGGTGGCAATGGGAGGGACAGAGCATCTTTCCCCACTGCTACCTTATTACATGTTAGGGGCGGGGCCAGATATCTAGTGATGAGATTCTCCAGCTGCTTCAACTGCATCCAGTCAACAGGGTCAGCTCTACAGTTCTGCCCAGGCAAGGTGCATTGCCCTCTTTCCTATGTGCTGCAGCTGGTAAGGGGGAGGTCATCTCTGTTGCCCACCCCAGGTACCAGGAGTGAGGGGAAGAACAATATGCATTTTGGTAAAGATTTATTTGTATCACTTTTTATTTAGGAGTGTGGGGGGGTGGGGAGGCTTGCTGTGGGATGTTCTGTATGTCAAATGTGTTTCTCTAAGCGGTTAAAATAAATAAAGTGCTGATTGGCCAGTAGCAAGGCAGGAAGGATAGGGTAGGCAGGACAAGGAGGACGAGAATTCTGGGAAGTGAAAGCTGGGGCAGGAAGAGGCTGCCAGCTGCTGCCATGACCAGAAAGATGTAAGATACTGGTAAGCCATGAGCATCATGGTAACTTATATGCTAACAGAAATGGGTTAATTTAATATATAAGAACTAGATACCAAGAAGCCTGTCAAGGCCATACAGTTTATAAGTAACATAAACGTCTAAATGGTTATTTTATACGTGGGTTGTGGGACCGCAGGTGCTTGGTGGCACCTGGAGAGAAGCTCTCCAACTACATGTGCTTGTGCACATGTGCACGCAGTCCTAGAAAAGCCAAGAATGTGTGTGAGAATCTCAATTCTGTGGTATCCCAGCTGAGAGATCATCTCTCACAGTTATGACTGGGTACTCTTGAGGAGGGTAGGATAAGGGCATTAGGTAGAAGGATAGAGTGCAGAGAAACAGAAACATTGGATAGCCTCAAGAGGGCCTGGATCATCATCCCCTGGCCCCTTACATCTCTTCTAAAAGACTATCTATAGGAATGCCAAGGGGTGGAGCAAAGACCTCCCACTAGCACAGCCAAGCTTAGACCCTTCCAATCACCCAGTAACCATGCACATGGTCAAGCAATCCTCTAATGTAGCTCTGCTTGGTAAAGCATGCTCAGATCTCACTAGGAAACCTTTGTGGACCTCCACACCTCCCAATTCTTGATATACAAAATTGCTCTCCAGGACCCTCAGATAGACTCTGCCTGGATTAGGTCATCCTTCTTGATTAATTTTTCATTCATACATTCAGGAAGTTATCAAGAAGGAAGTTGCCCAGTTTGGGCTACCAGCCTCTGGCAAGAGGGGGTACTGAACTTAACTCCACTCTGACACAGGTACTTACTAAGAGTTTACAAACACCTACAGTGATCTTCATAGCTGCCACACTGGCCAGTAAAAGAGCAGAGGATCATAAAGATGAAATAACCTTATTGGAATGGGTCTATTGGGTCTACAGCAGTCTTAGCTGCACTAAGCCCTTTTCTACATAAAAATTCTCTCTTAACAGATGTTCAATAAAATTTTCAAGAGATTATTTTCATTTCTAGGAGAAAACAGTCATTTCAAAACACTTCAAAGTATCTACTCAAATAAACAGAAACCCATGCTAATTATAAAGACTCTTTTAGTCATTTAAGTAGTTCATATATACAAGTGTCCTTATCGCACCATTAAAATTTCTATACAAAATAACTCTATTGTGGGCGGCCTTCCCCTTTTTGGGGAGGCCTACTCATTTCTAAACAGAAACATAGGAGAACTGGAAACTTTTAGAAAAAAAGAGACAGAAAAGCTCCCCTAATTATTACACCTTCACTTAAGTTTTCCAAGGACCATTGAGATCATAAAATTATATTTTGGGCTAATATAAAAAGTGCTCAAATATATCTGGTATGATCATTACTATACATATTTACATATTTACAACTAGCTTAAATATCATTATACGACTATACATATTTACACTTTTTACAAGCTTGCATTCAAAAGAAATCTCTACTATACATATTTACACTTGTTATAGACTATGACTATCACTATATATACTTACACTTTTAACAAACATATTCAGAAGGAAACTCTATTGAACTTTTTAAAAAAAACTTTAGCACATATCTAGAATAGATTTCTTAAAATGACTACTTACTAAACATATATTAAAGAGGAAACTCTATTATCAAACATCTAGAAAGAATCTCTTAACAGAACTAACTTACACTACAAAGAATCTTTTAACAGGACTAACTTACATATTCTTCTAATAAGACCACAAGTACACAAATCTTTTCTAAAGTTCTGAGTTTATAGTCAGTTTTAATATGAGACTTCTGTGGATAGCCAGCATTTCATTTGGTGACTAAGGGTACAATTTTCCCTTTCTTAATTTTTTGAAGCTGCATCTTAAAATTAGCATGAGCTCTTTTAACAATGTCTTGTCTTTGGTTCTGATAAGGTTATTTGTTCACAGAAACTGCTATTGTACGAAGGATTCAAGAACATAGATGGGTTGTTTTACTTATCATGAAACAGATCTATCATTAGCTCATTCTGAGGAAGAACATTTTCATGATTTAGTATTTTTGCTTCATTCACTAGCTTTTCAATCCCTGGGATACACTCTGATCATTAGTCATTCAGCTCAGGCCATAGTTGTAACTTTTCAACATTCAGTAGTAGGCACATTTTCCCTGTTCTCACAACCATCAGTGCATTCACTAAGCAAGCATTCTAATATAGCTTTGTTTTCCTGTAGGGAACTTTCAAGTGAAGTGACTCTATTTTGAAAACAGATAGATTTTCTGGAGTTTGTTGCCCATCTACAAAACACTCAGTCTTTCTGAATACATGTGTCCTTGTTTCCCATTAGAATTGCAAAGGAATCGCTCACTGCAGGCTGCTGTTCAAAAGGCAAAGAACTTCTCGGATTATCCCCATTTGTTAAAGATTTCAGAAATCACTTAAGAAGCATCATTGGCATTTTAATTGCCTTCTCACAGGCATCACCTGTTTCTCCTTTCATAGCAAGTAATCTCCACCTAACAGCTAGGCTGCTTGCCTGTTTTTATTCCCAGGTAGCAAGCTAACAAAACTTGTGGGAAAAATGGCATTTTGGAGTTATACTTGCAGTATTTCCCTTGGGCATTTTGCTGCTAAGTTACAGGGAAGATTTGAAAATGTTTGTCCCAGTTTATCTGCCTTTTCTCCAGGCCTCCTTGCCAATGCTGCCTCACTTATCAGCATTACATTTGCTAAGCTGCCATTTTCTATATTGTCACGCTGCTACAAAGGAACTACATTTCCCAAGCTGCCTTTCAGGTCCCCCACACTCCCGTTCTCATTTACATGATTGGTGTTCATACTGAAAATCAAGATCTAGTGAGCTTTATTGTCATGGGAGGTTTCTGTTCTTCTTAAGCTGCAGTTGGCAAGTGTACTTCCTTATCTGACATTTTCCCCAGAGTGGGCCACACCTGCTGGTGTCTACTTGTCTCCCACCTTACTGAGTCAGTGAAAGAAAATGAAGGTACTTGAAATGGAAACTTTGTCAGTAATATTTATCCCCAGATAGATCCTCTGCTTGCCTCCCCTTGTCTGCTCCCTAAAGATACACAGTCCCTGATGCCTCAGGCAAGGCTCAGTTTCTCTGCTACTTTCTGTTCTGGGGGCAGGGGCTTGAGTCCCCAATTCTAGATGGCCAAATTTTGCCTCAGGTTTTTCCCATATTGCAACTACTGCTAAGAACTGAGACCCTGCTTTTTTCATTGCAGGGAGGATCTCATAAGACTTCATTGCTTACTCCACAGCAGCAGCCACTCCCCATGTCCTGCACATCCACTGGAGCAGCTCTACCCTAGAAGGAAGCTGTCCCTACTTGGTTTTCCACCTGCCCTTTCTCAGACACAGGCTTTGGACACAGGGCATATTGGCTTGAAGGGAAGATTGGACAAGCAGACAGGATGCCCTTATAGAAAAAGAAAAATCTGAGAAGGAAAGATCTGAAGAGCTTTCAATTGGGGAGAGAGAGATTGCTAAGTTTTCCCCAAGTCTTCTGTTCCCTAAACTCTGGCTTCATGATGAAGAGGAAACTTATTCTGGTGATACAATGTTTTCCTACAGTAGCAATGTCAGTGGAGTGAGGAGTTTTATTTCATTTGGGCCTACCTCACAGCAAATTTTTTCCTGGCTGTTCAGGACTTAAGGCTAAGCTACCCAGAGGCCAAAAGCTTTCATAGCCATCTTTTTCTGCCCAATTTCTTTCATAGTATTTTTTCATGACACTGATTCTTCTCAGTTTGAGCTCCTAGTCCCATAGTTGGAAAATGAAGGATATAGCTCCTCTGTCATGTTGCTTATCTTATTGTACCTTACCCTAAGTTCTTTTTTATCCAATATTCCTAATTCTACTCTTCTTCTACATTTCTTCTTATACTATAATCCTATATTCAACCCTACATTTTTTAACTTTTAGAGGTAGAAATTAAGAGAGAGAAAAAGAAAGAAACCTAGAGAGAGAGAGAGAGAGAGAGAGAGAGAGAGAGAGAGAGAGAGAGAGAGAGAGAGAGAGAGAGATTTGATGCAGCGTCACTTTTAACTTTGGCATTCAGCTGCCTTACTTTCATTCTCAAGAATAAAATACCCCCAGGTGGTGGTGGCACACACCTTTAATCCCAGCACTGGGCAGGCAGAGTCAGGCTGATTTCTGTGAGTTCAAGGCCAGCCTGGTCTACAGAGCGAGATCAAGGAAAGCTGCAAAGCTGCACAGAGAAACCCTATCTTGAAAAAAAAAAAAAAAAAAAAAAAAAGAGGAAGAAGAAGGAGGAGGAGGAGGAGGAGGAGGAGGAGGAGGAGGAGGAGAAGAAGAAGAAGAAGAAGAAGAAGAAGAAGAAGAAGAAGAAGAAGAAGAAGAAGAAGAAGAAGAAGAAACCATCGCCTTTAATTTAATCCATTAGCAGGCATGCCCCATATACACCCACAACACTCCCTAGCACTCCCTTCTCTGATACCCTGTTTCTGGAAACATATTGGCTCCCACAGTCATGACAGGGTACTCTTGAGGAGTGAGGGATAAGGGCATTAGGTAGAAGGATACAGAGGGGATAAACAAATAGAAACACAGGATAGACTCATAAGGACTTTCATCATTATAGGCCTATTTGTAAAACTGCCAAGGGGTGGAGCAAAGAACTCCCCTTAGCACAGCCAAGTATAGACCCTTCCAATCACCTAGTAATGATGTACCTGGTCAAGCAATCCCCTAATGCAGCCCTGCAGGGTAAAGCATGCTCAGATCTCACTAGGAAACCTTTATGTGCATCCACAACTGTGGTCCTCTGGAAAAGCTGATCCATCTTTCTAGGATCTATCGTGTGTGTGTGTGTGTGTGTGTGTGTGTGTGTGTGTGTGTGTGTGTGTGTGTTTATGTTTAGACTATACATGCATTTGTTTGTAATCAAGTCTCACTCTGCAGCTCAGACTGGTATGACAATTACTATGCCATTCAGTAGGCTGACCTTCCATTAGAGGCAATCCTCTTGTTTCAGTTTCCCATGTGCTAGCATTTCCAACACTTTTCATTTCTTTTTCTTTTCCTTATTCAGTAATCTGACCTGAATTTTGGGAAATGTACCTTCATGTGTGCACTCTAATTGGAGGCCAAATAATTTTATTCTCCCCCAACCTTCCTTTGGTGCCACTTAGCAACAAGTGCTCTTGGGGCTGTAATTTAAGAACTTCCACTGGACTCATGATTTTGTGTCACCCAGTGGCTAGAAATAATAACTGCATCCTGAAAAGCAGCATTCATGAATAAATGCAACATGGGTAAGTCACAACAAAGGTCAGGTCCATGTTAGTGCCCAGTGGCAAAATAATTCCTAACAGACAAAGACGGTTCTACTCTAAGTTTCATTTTCTAAATGACTTTAATAGAAGGAGTGAGAGTGTATTCCAAGGGTTACAGCCATACACTCTGCAGGATTAGATGATGTTCTGGAAATCTTCAAGGATCTTACTCAAGTCACTCCTCCTAGTGTGCAGGAAATGAAGAATCAACAGGGCAGGACATAGGGTCCTTATTAACCACTAGAAGAATCGAACCCCATAATGAGAAGACTTTGAACAGGAGGGCTTATGAAACAGTCATACAGGAATATTGGTAGTTTTTTTCTTGTAAGATAACTATACTTGAACATGCCTATCTCTAGGACTGTGTCAAGAAGGATTATAGGTTTCAGAATTTATAGATTCAACTTTACTAGATTGAAAAAGAATCTCCAAGCTGGGAAATGATGGCATATGACATTAATTCCAGGACTCTGGGGTCCCGGAGGGCAGAGGCAGTTGGACCTCTGTGAGTTTGAGGTCAGCCTGGTCTACAGAGTTTCAGGACAGCCATGGCTACACTGATAAACCCTGTCCTGAACTCAAGCTCCTCCACCCCAGAATATAAGGAAAATAAAAAATTGCAAACAAACAACCAGAGTCTAACTATGTTGACCAGGGGCCTTAACTCAGAGATCAGCCGACCTCTACTTCCAGTGTGATGAGACTCAAAAGTGCTTGTCACCAAGCCCAAGACCTGAGTTCCATCCTACTCTGGAACTTACATTGTAGAAACTTGCAACTTCTGTTGCAAGTTGTTCTCTGAACTCCATAGCACATGGCATGATACCCATCCTTACACAAAATGAAACTTTTAAATATTCTTTTTTAAAATATTGAATTTTCAATTAATGTGTATATGTGCTTGCCTGCTTGAGTTTATGTGTACCATGGATAGGCAGGAATCCCTGGAACCCAGAGAGGGCATCTGATACCCTAGAACTGGAGTTAAAGAGGGTGGTGAGACATCAAGTGTATGATGGAACTGACCCCATGTCCTCTGCAAAAGCAACAAGCACTCCTAACCACCCTCTAGCTCCTGTATCATTGTCTTATATGTATTTTATTTCTTTTGTTTTGTGTTTGAGACAAGGTCTCATTTAGCCCATGCTAGCCTGCAAATAACTGGAGTCAAGGATGGGCAAAAACTCCTGATCCTCGTGCCTCCACTTTGAGAGTACAAGTTCAAGGTCAACTGTAGCTCAAACTCTAATTGATTTTAATAAGAAAAACCCAGAGCCAGATATCACGGTAAATGCTGAAAGATCAGAGAGACAAAGGAGCAAGCCACAGCCACCTCTCACTTAGCCAACTCCTCAGCTAAATGGGGGAGATCTTGTCTCTATGAATCCTCTCAATGAAATAGGATGAGATCCTGTCTGCACCCTCCTGATCTTCCTGCTTCCTCCTCCCGGGTGCTGGGATTAAATGTGTGAGTTGCCACTGACTGGCCTCTATAGTTAACTAGTGGCTGGCTCTGCCCTCTAATCTTCAGGCAAACTTTATTTGTTAGAGCAAAAAGAAAATATCACCACATTCATCCTCACCTACATACGCATTAGAGGTCAGTCTGGGCGACATATGGCTCTTTTTAAAAAAAAAAATTTTTAATAACTAAACTGTCAGTATTTGAGGTTCTAGGAGTCTCATCTGGCTCTAAGCATTTGTCTCCATTCTGCCTTTCATGGCAGAATTTTATTTTATTTTATTTTTCCTTTATTCAGAAATTTTCTACTCACTCTACATATCACCCTCAGATCCCACCTCCTCCCTCCTTCAATCCCCAGCCTTCTCTACCAAGCCACCCCACATTCCCACACCCCCCAAATCAAGATCTCCCTTGGGGAGTCAACAGAGCCTTGCACACTGAGCCTAGGTGGGTCCAAGCCCCTTCCCACTGCACCAAGGCTGTGCAAGGCATTATACTGCAGGCATGAGGCACCCAAAAGCCTGCCCATGCATTAGGGACAGATCCTGATCCCCCTGTCTGGGTGCCCCCCAAACTGTTTGAGCCAAACAACCATCTTCTGTATCCAGAGGGCCTAGTCCAGTCCTACAGGGACTCCACAGCCACTAGTCTACAGTTTATGGGCTTCCACGAGTGTGGCCAGTCATCTCTTCACGTCTTCCCTCATGATCTCAACGTTCTCCTCCCCTCTCTCATTGGTTGGATTCCCAGAGCTCAGCCTGGCGCCTGGCCTTGGATCTCTGCATCTGCCTCCATCTATCACTGGACAAAGGCTCTATGATGACGATGAGGGTATTCACTAGACTGGTCACCAGAGTAGACCAGTCCAGGCACCCTCTAGACCACTGCCAGCAGTCCAAGGTGGGGTCAACCTTGTAGAATCCTGAGAGGCTCCCTGGCACCCTACCTCTTCCTATTCCCATGGTGTCCTCATCTATCATGGTATCTCCCTCCCTGCCTTCCCACTCTGTCCTTGTTCCAGCTCGACCCCTCCCATTTCCCTACGTTCTTATTCCCCACTCCACCTCTCTACCACACCCCCCACTCTCAGTCCCCTCATGTAGATCTCATCTCCTTCTCCTTTGCTGGGCCATCTATGTGTTCCTCCTAGGGTGTTTCTCTGTAGCTAGAGTTTTCCTGCCTGGCCCACAGTCAGGACAAATCTCTCTCACCCGCCAGGCCCATAGATGCTCAGACCCAACCAAGTAAGCACACAGAGACTTATATTACTTACAACCTGTATGGCCCTGGCAAGAATCTTGCTATCTAGTTCTTATATCTTAAATTAACCCATTTCTATTAATCTATACTTTGCCACGTGGCTTGTGGCTTACCAGTACCTTACATCTTCCTTGTCATGGTGGCGGCTGGCAGTGTCTCCCTGCCCCAGCCTTCCACTTCCCAGAATTCTCTACTCTCTTGTCCCACCTATACTTCCTACCTGGCCACTGACCAAACACTTCCCTTTTCTTTTTTTTTTAAAGGGAAGGTTTTAACTTTTACATAGTAAAATTAAAAATAACAAAGACTAGCAGTTATAGTTACAACTTAGTATATATATATATATATATTATCTTAGATAATATATTTATTATCTTAGATAGAATATATTAACTATTAGAATCAATCAGGTTCTTTAAGATAGGACACCTTTTGGAATGATCTTTGTAACATGCCACCTACCCATTCTCTAGACTTCCCTGAATTTTAGTATGTGTTTTTTGCTTGATATTGTTTGCATTGATTGTAGTTCCAACTTATCAAGGTCATTATCCCTCATTACTCCTGGACAATATTTGATTACCATTTCTTTGAATATAGTCTTGTATTAGGTTAGAACCTTCTTATTTAGACAAAAGGGGGAGATGTAGTGGGTAGCCATTCCAGCCTTGGCCTGGAAGTTCCAACCCCCATTGAGGCTTCAGTAATGGTCACGCCCACAAGGCGGGGCTGAGAGAGGAGGCTGAATACCCAGGATCAAAAGGAGAGGCCTCTCTTGGTTCCAGGACCCTGGATGCTGGAGGTAGACTGAGCAGAGTTCTCCAGAGAACACCTCCAGACTGCGCCATTCCTTTCCCAGACCCTGCAACCTATCCCTTCATTGGTAAGCTACCCCACAAATTAAACCTCCCTTTTAACTATGTGGAATGGCCTTAATAATGTCACCAATACTTCCCTGTTAGCTAGCCTCTCTGCATCTGGGGGTTGCAGTCTGGCCATTTCTTCCCTCACATCTAGTATCCACTTATGAGTGAGTACGTACTATGTTTGTCCTTCTGAGTATGGGTTACCTCACTCAGGATGGTATTCTCTAGTTCCAATCATTCTGTTAGCCTCTATCTTTTTCCAAGTGAATTGAGACTATTAACATTAATGGATATTAATGATCACTGGTTGTTAATTCCTGTTATTTTTTTGGTGGTAGTGTTGTATGTTTCCCTTCTTTAGAATTTATTGGTGTGGGATTATCTATTGACTGTGTTTTCATGGGTGTATCTAATTTCCTTAGGTTGGATTTTTCCTTCTAGTGCTTTCTGTGGGACTGGATTTATGGAAAGATATTGTTTAAATCTGGTATTATCCTAGAATATCTTGTTTACTCCGTCTATGTTGATTGAGAGTTTTACTGGGTATAATAGTCTGGGTAGGCATCCATGGTCTCTTAGTGTCTGCAGGACCTGGTGGCTTTTAGAATTTCCATTGAGAAGTCAGGTGTTATTCTTATGGGTCTGCCTTTACATGTTACTTGGGCTTTTCCTTTGCAGCTCTTAATATTATTTCTATATTCTGTATGTTTATGGGTTTGATTATTATGTGGTGAGGGGACATTTATTTTTGAATCCAGTCTATTTGGTGTTCTGTAATCTTCTTGTATCTTTATAGGCATTTCCTTCTTTAGGTTGGGAAAGTTTTCTTCTATGATTTTGTTGAATATATTTTCTGTGCCTTTGAGTTGGTATTCTCCTTTTTCTCTCTTCCTATTATTTTTAGGTTTGGTCTTTTCATGATGTTCCAAATTTCCTGGACATTTTGGGTCATGACTTTGTTGGCTTTAGTGGGAGCTCTTGGTCTACTTGGTGTTGATGGACTCTTGGACTGATGAATCTGTTTTCTCTATCGTATCTTCAATGCCAGAGATCTGCTCTTCCATCTCTTGCATTCTGTTGGTTATGCTTGCATCTGTAGTTCCTGTTCGTTTACTCAGATTTTCCACTTCCAGTATTCCCTCAGTTTGTGTGTTCTTTATTGTCTCGATTTCAGTTTTCCAATCTTGAACTGCTTTCCTCACTTGTTTATTTGCTTTCTCTTGGCTTTCTTTAAGGGATTTACTGATTTCTTCCTATTTTTGTTTGACTTTTTCTCAAATTCTTCATTTCCTCTTAAATATCTCTAAATTCTTCTTAAGGTCATTTTTAAGGTCAATTTCTTCTGTTTCTTCTGTGTTGGGATGTTCAGGTCTTGCTGATGTAGGGAGCCATATTGGATTTTATGTTGTTGACTATATTTTTGCACTGGTGTCCACCCATCTCTTTCTCCACTTGGTATAAGCAGTGTCTGTGTCTGAGGGAGCCTCTCTTTTTTCCCATTGATACTCTTGTTCCTGTGGGAGTTCTTGGTCTACTTGGTGTTGATGGACTCTTTTTCTCAGGGTGCAGCTCTTAGTGTAATTGGCGCTTGTACTGTCTCAGAGAGTAGCTGCAATCTTGGTGCATGGGTGGATTGGGAGGGATGGAGCTTGTGGGTTACAGGGTCTGGTGGGGCATGGTGGTAATCTGACCTGTCTGCAGTATGTCTGCCTGCCAACTGGCCTGAAACTGGGACTGCAATGTAGGGTGGTGTAGGGACACAGGGTTGTGCTCCTGGGCCCAAAGCCTAGGGACTCGAGTGATTGGGTATGAGGATAAAGACTCACCTCTTAGTCAAATTGGGAGATGGCAAGCTCTGTCTCAGGGAACAGTTGCAGTCTTAGAGGGTGGGTGGAATTTGGGGGAGATGGGGTTTAAGGGTACAGGATCTGATGGGGGATAGTGGTTTTCTGACCTATCTGTAGGAGGTCTGCCTGGTGGCTGACTTGCAACTGGACTGCAATGGGGCAGTGGTGTGGAGGTGCAGGGTTGTGCCCCTGGGCCCTACCTAGACAAGACTCACTTCTTAGTCAAATGGGGCACTGGCACGCTCTGTCTCAGGGAACAGTTGAAGTTTGGGAGGGTGAGTAGGATTTGGGGGAAGGTGGGGCTTTTGGGTTTCAGGGTCTGATGAAGGATAGTGGTAGTCTGACCTGTCTGCAGGGGTTCTGCCTGCCTACTGGCCTGTAACTGGGACTATAATGGGTGGTGTGTGGGGATTCAAGGGGTGTAGGGTTGTGGCCCTGAGCCTAAAGCCTAGGGGCTGGAGTGTTCTGGTATGAGGATATGGACTCACCTCTTAGTCCAATCAGGTGCTGGGGAGTTCTGTCTCAGGGAACAGTTCCCATGGCTGAATTTTGAATACTTAATGCATAGTGTAATACATTCCATTAAACTAACCATATTTCTTAGGGAAACTTCCAGGTCTCCCAACTTTTTTTAATTTATTTTTATTTATTATGTATATAGTGTTCTGCCTGCATGTGTCCTTGCAGGCCAGAAGAGAGCACCAGATCTCATTACAGATGGTTGTGAGCCACCATGTGGTTGCTGGGAATTGAACTCATGACCTCTGGAAAAGCAATCAGTGCTCTTAACCACTGAGCCATCTCCCCAGCCTTAAATTTACTTTTGAGACAAGGTCTTACTATGGACTCCTGAATGGCCAGCATGGCCTTGAACTCACAGAGATCCACTTGCCTCTGTCTCTATACCACAGAGATTGAAGTTGTGTGCTTTTATTCTGTTTATTTATTATTTTATTTATTTGAGACAGGGTCTCTCTGTGTTGTCCTGGCTGTCCTGGAACTCACTTTGTGGGTCAAGCTGACCTGGAACTCAGAGATATCTGCCTCTGTGCTTGGATTCAAGGCACCCACTCCCTGTGTGCTTTTATGTTTAACTGACATACAATAACTGCACAATTTGGGGTTTCCTGTGATATTTCAATATAAGAATATAATTTATAATGGTCAGTAATTATCTTTTCCATCACTTTGAACCTCAGGTTGGAACCTTCAAAACCCTCTTCTACCTAGCTATTTTGAAATGCTTACTAAACAGTTCAGGGAAGCCACAAGTGCTACAGAAAACTAGAACTTCTTCCCAACCAAGTCTCCATAATCCACACCCATCCCTTTTTCTATCCTTCCCATCCCCACTCCCAGCATCTGTAGACTCAATTCTCTTCCCCAATTCTGTGAGGTATGTTTTCAGTTTCCACTCATCAATGGAAGGATTTCCAAGGATTCTGCTTTAATGTATGAAAAATAAGGTGGTGGGGTTGTCAGCATATTCCAACCCTATTCTCTTTTGTTTGTTTGGGTAACTTTTATGTGTTTATTTTTTTAATGTGTCCTATGCAGCACAGGCTGGCCTCAAATTCATTATGTAGCTAAGCCTGGCCTTGAAATTCTATCCTACTTTTATCTCCCAGGTGCCAGAATTGCAAATGTGCATCACCACATTTGAACCTATTTCTTTTTTTAAAATTACATCTATTTCATTATTTAAGTGTGTGTTCAAATATCCATGTGTGTGCCATGGCATATACCAAAGACAGAGAACAAGTTGGAGGAGTCAGTGTTCTCCTTATACCATGTGGGGCTCACAAATCAAAATTGATCATCAGGCTTGACTATAAATTCCTTTACTCACTGACCAATCTGGATGGCCCTATTCATTCTTTATATTAAAATGAGAAGAAAAGACCAAACCATGCTGCCATGCAATCATGTCCTCTTACTTCCTTGATCTTCAAAGCTCTGAGCCACAGTTTGGAAAACCATAATCCCAAATAATCAAAATAACTAAAAAATAAAGCCTGGTCATATTATTCTGAGAAAAAAAATTACTTAAAAGACATTGGTGATGTTTTGAAATGATCACTTATTTTATAAACATAAAAAATGGCAGAATATTTTATTGGCATCCAAACATTTTTTAAGTATAACTTTCCAGATATAACAATGAAGCTTCATGAAAGAAAGATGTTAGCAGAATTGTACTCAGAAAAACCAAGATCTAAGAAAAAAATAGATGACAAATGAAGTAGATTTGAGCATAAAAAATGTATTGATTAAGATACAGATGAAAACAGAAAGCATGGCTTAGGATGACTAGCATCTGTGAGTACCCATCCCAAAACCAGTGATATAGGAATTCTCATGATGGTCAACCTGTCTTTTGATGAGCTCCATCAAAAGTTACAATAGGTTTCCACTACATATATAATCACCCCTAGGATCCAAATGTTGAGAAACTTTATCCTTCACAAAGTAAGATGTACAAGGAGAACATAACTTCCTTTATGAAGGAAACATCCACATTTCAAATTAATGCATAATACGCGAGTATAAACTCAATGCTGTAAATACCTTTACAGGTGTTCATCTACAGCACAAACAAAACTACAATTCGAATATAAAACATACACACATCGAACCATAAAAGAACAATATCCACCTCTTAAAACCATGTGAACAAGATTTCAAAAGGGAACAATGTTACAAATAGAAACTGAGGCACATGCTATAGCCCCATAGAGAGTATTTGCTTGGTCTAAATCCTGGCACCTGGTGACCTTTTAAAGTCTTTAATCAACAGAAACATTGTTTTTCTTTACAACAAAATGAAAAATTTTATTCCTGTTCTATGTGTCTCTGACCTTTTCAGAAACTTGCCGTATTTAATATATGCTGCTGTAAGCAGTCTCCATTTACTTTGCGCATAATCTGAGCCTTGCCTTTGTGATTTGGACACGTGGAAAGTCCTTCCTGGGGTTGTCACATGAAAAAAATCGCACAATTAAGAGCAATAACACACACAGCTGAGCAGCAACACTGTGACAAAATGTTGCCTTATACTGCCTTCTTCATCATTTCTTCACTAACTTCTCTAGGAAGAGTGTCTTCCATGATAAAAGGCATCATGCATTTCCTCAGCAAGAAGTATGGCTATGCAGATTGGGACACGTTTTCGTCCATTTATTATCTATTTATTTATTTTGAGGCATGGCCTCTCTTCACAGCCCTGGTTGTCCTGGAACTCTCTATGTAGACTAAGATGACCAGCTTTTCTCCAAGTGCTGGAAATAAAGGCATGGGCCACATCCCCAGCTCAGGGACACGTTTTTAACTTGAGGTTTTATCGTTGCCTTCTCTAATGGCCAATCCCTTTCCTAAAATTTGTTCACTGCTCATGTGAAGTTATTCAGAGAAGCATTTTCCATATTTTTATAGAATCGTAGAACATTAAAAAATATGTAACGGGAAATATCATTGTATCATAGTCCATTTTCCATGTCAAGCAGTCTCAAACATGATTTAGGACATTCCTTGAAAAGTAAAGTATCTAATTCCACGTATTTAAAATTTCAATGGTAAACTGACTAGTACAGTTTTACCTTGGTACGCTGTTCCTAAGTCTTCAGTAAGAGCCTTCACTAAGTCTCTTACTGTCTTGGTTGTCAAATAATAGTTTCTGGGGTATCTTATTATCGAACTGGAGTCATATAGAGACACTGCCCTATGACCCAAATATGTTATCTTTATCGCAAAACCTATGTTCCCAGTGTAACCACCAAGATTTACCAGCATCTGCTTTAAACTTAGTGCAGTTTGTTTACAATAGTTCTTTAACTTAGCACCTAGATCTGTCAGAACTGTGCTGTTGCCTTCCAGCTCCTCATCTCCCCGGACAAAGCTGTGCAGAGTCATGAGACTGTCCTGAGAAATATGAAGCACATTCAAGATGACTTTTTGCTTCTCTGGCAAGTCAATACTCAAAGCCCAGCTCTTAGAGATGAGCAGCATTCCTTGACGAAGTGAGCCCACCTCTGTATGAAGTAATTCCTCATATCTTTCATGTTCTGAGAAGAATTCCATGAAGAGGGCTTCTGGAGAGCATGTCACTTTTCTAGACCCCACTAGAAAAATAAATGAATATATGAATTGAAAAGAAAAATGCCAGAAATGTACTGTAGGAGCCATCACCAGGCAGCTAGTAAGTCCCATAATGCATCACAACCCAGAAGGTGAACACACAGATACCAAACAATAATTCAACTGAACTGGAGGGCAGCAGGTGCAAGGGAGACAGAGAAACTCAGGTTCTGCCAAGAGACAGGTTTGGAAGTATCTGAACACTCACACCCCTATCTTTTCCATAACATGGTGCATCAGAAGCTTGCTGTGGGCAAGTCCATGAATGAGAAGAGTCAGGGAGGCAATGGACAGACCTAATGCTGAAGACAGAAAATTCAGACATCAGGAAGCATCAAAGAGGTGATGAGACAGGGGGAAATCATGGAGAAAAAGGGAGGCTCCACAGAGCAAAGGAGGGAGCAGAGCACATTCCTGGAGCTCCAGGGATGGGGAGAGGATGCCTCAGAAGAGACCACAAGGCAGCCCAGGCTTTCCTGGTGAACATAGACTGGCAATTACAGCCAGAGGGTAAACCCATGGTTCCTGAAAGTCTTGTATCCAGTACAAGAACTTGAAGGGAAACTGTCACTTTCTATTTGGAAAGTTAGCACAGGAGAGAAAGTCCATTTTGTCTGTCCTCCTATGTTAGAATATTATATTTGACTGGTGCTATCTCTCTCTCTCTCTCTCTCTCTCTCTCTCTCTCTCTCTCTCTCTCTGTGTGTGTGTGTGTGTGTGTGTGTGTGTGTGTGTGTGTGTACTAATGGTGTGGGGTGGCTTCTGTTTGAGACAAAGTTACTCTAGGGACCTGAAAACAAGCATCAATCACCTTGCAGGAAGCTTGGAGACAGATTTCAACACAGAGCCCTGTTCAAGCAATGAGGCTTGAACATAGTTTGAACCACCAACCTAGAGAGCCACAGTGAAACTACCTGGGAGGTGAGCACTCTGTTGCTGAGCTTCTGGAATGTCATCAGCTCACCAACTACAGGGACTGAGGGGTGGGATGCTTGATTGAAGGGTTCATTTATCTTTTTGCCTAGAAAAACCTGAGAAGAGAAACAGTAACTTTAATTTCCCCCAGGCCATACTGTTCACTAACTAGTGCAATGTCTATTAAAAGTCTCAGGTGAACTGTGTTTTCCTAAGAGAAAATGGGGTTAGATATTCAGGTTAGATTTTGAGGTCAAATACAATTTCCAAATTAAGCTTTGAGGATACTGAAGTGCTCTACACTACACTTACAGAAAACCTAACAGCAAAGAGTGCACTAATAGTAATTGAATATACTAATAACTAAATAGGTCTGTTTAACTTTGTGCTTTTTAAAATTGAGACAGGGATTCACATAGACCATGCTGTTCACATACCCACTATGTGGACCATGGGCCACAAGTGCACCACCGTGCCCAGATTTATGATTTTTACAAAAGAGGCAATTGAAGCCAGGGCTTCTTGGAAGCTAGGCAAGCTTCCATCACCTGAGAAATATCTGCAGATTTGGTTTCTTTTAAAAGCAGTTAAATCAGGGTTGGGGATTTATCTCAGTGGTAGAGTGCTTGCCTAGCAAGCACTAGGCCCTGGGTTCGATCCTCAGATCAAAACAAACAAACAAACAAATAAAAAAAAAAACAGTTAAATCCAGAATGAAGGCAGCTTTTAAAAAAAGTGAGTTTGTGAACAGATGAGCAAGATCACATTCTTAGACTCTATAAGTTTCTGGTGCTCATTTCAATTGTTCCTATTCTAAAGGAGATAAAATGCCAGCATTTTTCTATGAGAAATAGTTAGGGTTCTATTTTGTATACAAATGTGAGAGAAAGCAGGAGGTTTTAAGGCAGAGAGGGTAATGGGAATAAAGAGATAAAGAAGTACAAGAGCAGGTTAGATGGTGGGGTTTCTGAAATGAACACAGGTTACCACAGGCTCCAAACCAATGGGGACAATAGGTGGTGGGCAAGCCCATCAAAAAGCCCCAAGAAAAGAGAGATGGTGGGTTGTCAGCATATTCCAACCCTATTCTCTTTTGTTTGTTTGGGTAACTTTTATGTGTTTATTTTTTTAATGTGTCCTATGCAGCACAGGCTGGCCTCAAATTCATTATGTAGCAAAGCCTGGCCTTGAGATCTTATCCCACTTTTTTCTCCTAGGTGCCAGAATTGCAGCTGTGCACCACCACAATTGAACCTATTTCTTTTTTAAAAATACATCTATTTTTTTATTGGAGTGTATATTCAAATACGCATGTGTGTGCCATGGCATATACCAAAGACAGAGAACAAGTTGGAGGAGTCAGTGTTCTCCTTATACCATGTGGGGCTCACAAATCAAAATTGATCATCAGGCTTGACTATAAATTCCTTTACTCACTGACCAATCTGGATGGCCCTATTCATTCTTTATATTAAAATGAGAAGAAAAGACCAAACCATGCTGCCATGCAATCATGTCCTCTTACTTCCTTGATCTTCAAAGCTCTGAGCCACAGTTTGGAAAACCATAATCCCAAATAATCAAAATTACTAAAAAATAAAGCCTGGTCATATTATTCTGGGAAAAAAACAATTACTTAAAAGACATTGGTGATGTTTTGAAATGATCACTTATTTTGTAAACATAAAAAATGGCAGAATATTTTATTGGCATCCAAACATTTTTTAAGTATAACTTTCCAGATATAACAATGAAGCTTCATGAAAGAAAGATGTTAGCAGAATTGTACTCAGAAAAACCAAGATCTAAGAACAAAATAGATGACAAATGAAGTAGATTTGAGAAAATAATGTATTGATTAAGATACAGATGAAAACAGAAAGCATGGCTTAGGATGACTAGCATCTGTGAGTACCCATCCCAAAACCAGTGATATAGGAATTCTCATGATGGTCAACCTGTCTTTTGATGAGCTCCATCAAAAGTTACAATAGGTTGCCACTACATATATAATCACCCCTAGGATCCAAATGTTGAGAAACTTTATCCTTCACAAAGTAAGATGTACAAGGAGAACATAACTTCCTTTATGAAGGAAACATCCACACTTCAAATTAATGCATAATACGTGAGTATAAACTCAATGCTGTAAATACCTTTACAGGTGTTCATCTACAGCACAAACAAAACTACAATTCGAATATAAAACATACACACATCGAACCATAAAAGAACAATATCCACCTCTTAAAACCATGTGAACAAGATTTCAAAAGGGAACAATGTTACAAATAGAAACTGAGGCACATGCTATAGCCCATAGAGAGTATTTGCTTGGTCTAAATCCTGACACCTGGTGACTTTAAAGTCTTTAATCAACAGAAACATTGTTTTTCTTTACAACAAAATGAAAAATTTTATTCCTGTTCTATGTGTCTCTGACCTTTTCGGAAACTTGCCGTATTTAATATATGCTGCTGTAAGCAGTCTCCATTTACTTTGCGCATAATCTGAGCCTTGCCTTTGTGATTTGGACACGTGGAAAGTCCTTCCTGGGGTTGTCACATGAAAAAAATCGCACAATTAAGAGCAATAACACACACAGCTGAGCAGCAACACTGTGACAAAATGTTGCCTTATCTGCCTTCTTCATCATTTCTTCACTACTTCTCTAGGAAGAGTGTCTTCCATGATAAAAGGCATCATGCATTTCCTCAGCAAGAAGTATGGCTATGCAGATTGGGACACGTTTTCGTCCATTTATTATCTATTTATTTATTTTGAGGCATGGCCTCTCTTCACAGCCCTGGTTGTCCTGGAACTCTCTATGTAGACTAAGATGACCAGCTTTCTCCAAGTGCTGGAAATAAAGGCATGGGCCACATCCCCAGCTCAGGGACACGTTTTTAACTTGCGGTTTTATCGTTGCCTTCTCTAAGGCCAATCCCTTTCCTAAAATTTGTTCACTGCTCATGTGAAGTTATTCAGAGAAGCATTTTCCATATTTTTATAGAATCGTAGAACATTAAAAAATATGTAACGGGAAATATCATTGTATCATAGTCCATTTTCCATGTCAAGCAGTCTCAAACATGATTTAGGACATTCCTTGAAAAGTAAAGTATCTAATTCCACGTATTTAAAATTTCAATGGTAAACTGATCAGTACAGTTTTACCTTGGTACGCTGTTCCTAAGTCTTCAGTAAGAGCCTTCACTAAGTCTCTTACTGTCTTGGTTGTCAAATAATAGTTTCTGGGGTATCTTATTATCGAACTGGAGTCATATAGAGACACTGCCCTATGACCCAAATATGTTATCTTTATCGCAAAACCTATGTTCCCAGTGTAACCACCAAGATTTACCAGCATCTGCTTTAAACGTAGTGCAGTTTGTTTACAATAGTTCTTTAACTTAGCACCTAGATCTGTCAGAACAGTGCTGTTGCCTTCCAGCTCCTCATCTCCCCGGACAAAGCTGTGCAGAGTCATGAGACTGTCCTGAGAAATATGAAGCACATCCAAGATGACTTTTTGCTTCTCTGGCAAGTCAATACTCAAAGCCCAGCTCTTAGAGATGAGCAGCATTCCTTGACGAAGTGAGCCCACTCTGTATGAAGTAATTCCTCATATCTTTCATGTTCTGAGAAGAATTCCATGAAGAGGGCTTCTGGAGAGCATGTCACTTTTCTAGACCCCACTAGAAAAATAAATGAATATATGAATTGAAAAGAAAAATGCGAAATGTACTGTAGGAGCCATCACCAGGCAGCTAGTAAGTCCCATAATGCATCACAACCCAGAAGGTGAACACACAGATACCAAACAATAATTCAACTGAACTGGAGGGCAGCAGGTGCAGGGAGACTGAGAAACTCAGGTTCTGCCAAGAGACAGGTTTGGAAGTATCTGAACACTCACACCCCTATCTTTTCCATAACATGGTGCATCAGAAGCTTGCTGTGGGCAAGTCCATGAATGAGAAGAGTCAGGGAGGCAATGGACAGACCTAATGCTGAAGACAGAAAATTCAGACATCAGGAAGCACCAAAGAGGTGATGAGACAGGGGGAAATCATGGAGAAAAAGGGAGGCTCCACAGAGCAAAGGAGGGAGCAGAGCACATTCCTGGAGCTCCAGGGA
>NW_023413904.1:0-96484 GCF_903995425.1 Onychomys torridus | reverse complement strand
AAGGAAATTCTCTTTCTTGGCTCCATTTTCTAATGTGTTTGTCACTGTTGGTGAAAGATGATTGACAGTAAAAATTTGATAATGGGAAATGAGATCAGAGCAGTGGGTACCTGGGACGACCTACAGAAGCCTTTACAGTAGGAGAGAGTCGGACAAGCAAGCTAGACATAGTCTAGAAAGAGGCAATGAAAACTCCATAGTCTGCTCGGGGTGAATGCAAAGAATTTTAGAATGCAGGTAGGAAAGTGTCCATGAAAGGTTCTGCTGATCAGCTCTCTGATGGAAATGGGCATGCATGCCAGTGAGGCTAGGACTGGGAACCACTTTCAGTGGTCTGTAGCAAAAACTTGGGCTGCATTTTCCCATGGCCTGCAACTAGGCAGAGATCTCCTCGTGACCTCTTGTGGGAGGTGAGAAGACCTTGAAGGGAATTATGAGGCCTGGCCCCTCCTCTTCCTACTTCAGTCCTGGCCACTGGAGAAGCAGATGTAGCACACTACTTGGTCATTGAGAAGGAAATAGCTGATGGTGTCACTGAAAACAGCTAACATACTTTCCATGGAGAATCTCCTAAGTGGATAGAAGAAGAAAACAGAAAGTTGTGAACTCTGGATTGTATCTAGAGATCAGTAAATTAGCTGTTGAGAAATAATGAGTTTGGATGTTGCCAGAAAGCAATCTTCCAGCACCTAAGCCAAATGTAAAATGATTATTAATACCCCTTCCACAACCTGGTGGGGCATCCATCTGGAGCTTGACCCATTCCTCTGTAGTAAACTTCTTCACACAGTTGTCTTCCACATGCCAGGAATCAGGCTCTGCAGCAAAACAGCACAGCAAATCCTCCACTCTGAGTGCACAGACATAGGAACACACAGCTCCAGGTCTGTGGACTGGGATGAATTTGCATGTGTACTTTATCTTTTCCTGCTCCTGCTCCTCACAGAAGTGAGTGACAGCAGCTGTTGGATGCACTTCTGTATTTCACTCTCTAGATGTTCAAGATCGCTCCTCTCTGCTTCAAAACCAATGATTTGGCTGTTTTTCCCCATCTAAACCAATGAACAAATATCCCCCATCAGTGTTTGCAAATGCAGAACAGTTTTAGGGAGAATCTCTAAAATCATTTTTTTAATCTTCCTTTCAGGGGACATTTAACTTCAGCAAGTTTGGATTTAGTGAAACAGAATGTCCTCCTTGAAAGTCAACTCTTCCTTTGTTAAAAAAATGTGGCAAGAATTTCATCAGAGTCCAATTTTCCAGGCAAACTGTTTCTTAAACGTGATTTTCCAGTTCAGAATTCTTCATGATTTTGAGGAACTGCACTGCATCAGGCATGTTCAGTCAACTGAGAATGAAAAGCTTCTCACATAGAAATTAGTTTTCAAAGTGAGGACATGCAGACCAAAGATATCCCCGTTCCATGGTCTCACAAAAACTAAAAGTAGCCTTCGTTCTGCATGCAGTGTAGGTATTTATGAGGGAATGGAAGAATATCAACCAAAAGAATTTTCCAAATCCAGCCCTACTCCATCTCTAGTTAGGCTGTAATTGGAATTCTTGATGTGAGCCTTGACCACGCCCCTCCAGATTCAGCAGAGTACACACAGCCTGTGAGATCTTTTGGGCCTCTCTTCTTCTCAGTTGGGGTCTTTCATTGACTTCCTATTCTTCTCTCCAAATGTGATTTCCCCTACAGAGAGAACCAGTTCTGCATAGTCCATTTCTTGATCTACACTGATGCTCATTTTCCAAGCACTTGCTCTGTGTCTCAGATGATATTCTTTCCTTAAAACAGACAGAGCCATTACTAGGTCTGCCCAGTGAGAACAGCTGTGTTTACAAGAACACACAGCCACCATCTGAGCTGCTCTGCATGAGTAATGTGAAGTCAGATGTGATGTTTTGTTTAGTTATTGTTGGACCCATTTGAACAGAATAAAACAACTTGTGAACTTGGCAATTTTCAAATTTGTTGTCATAACTGTATATAATTTTTTTATTGTCTGGAATTAAGAAACTTCATTATGCTGGGCAATGGTTTGTATGGCTTTAATCTTAGAATATGGAAGGCAGAGGCAGGTGGATCTGTGTGAGTTTGAGACCAGCCTGTTCTACAAAGTGAGTTCCAGGACAGCCAGGGATGTTACACGAGACACCCTGTCATGAAAAACAAAAACAATAAAAGAAAGAAAGGAGGGGGAGGAGAGAGAGAGAGGAGAGGAGAGAGAGAGAGAGAGAGAGATCATTTGTGCTCTGTTCTCATTCACTGCCTTGTTTTTTAATGGAAATTATATTTTATTTATTTATTTATTTTTGGTTTTCTGAGACGGGTTTCTCTGTGTTTTGTTTGCTCTCCTGGATCTTGCTCTGTAGATCAGTGACCTTGAATTTCAGCAGATCTGGTGTTCCTTCTGGTTTTAAGGCCTCCCTGCGTATCCGTTTCTTCGGTTTTTTGTGTGGGTGTCTTTTATTAAAATTATTTTATACATTATTCAATGATTCTTATTTGCCTGCATGCATGCATATGTACCATCGGTGTTCCTGGTGCTCATAGAAGTCAGAGAAGGGTGTTGGATCCCTGAGGCTGGAATTATTTAGTTGTGATATTATGAACCCATATATGAGTGTTGGGAATCAGATCCAAGTCCTGTGCAAGAGAAACAAGTGCTTTTAGGCACTGAGCCAACTCTCCAACCCCTACACAAGGATATTTAACATAAGTGAGTACTCCACACTGAGTATGTTCTCCTGACTGACCTTTCTTTGATGTCCCCATCTCAGCTGTCCACTGTGTCCCCTTATACAAATTCACCTTTAAGTTCATATCTATACACTGTGGTTTTATATGTATAATCTATACACTTTCAGAACCACAACTGAGAGGAAATGTCTGAGATTTGTCTTTCTGTGACTGGCTTGACTACTATGTGAGCATATCCCATGATATCCATTCCCCACAGTGGTTGGGTACATTCAGGGCTTTGCATTTGTCAGGTAAGCATTCTCCAGAGGCACACCACAGCCACTTTCTCCTGTAATGTAAGTGTCACACACTCTAAATCTCCCTCCTGGTGTGGCTTTTGTGTTCTGGTGTCTTCTTTTTCTCTTCTCATTTCTTGGGACATTTTTTTATAATTGTGTGAAGTCTTGTTTGTGCCATTGTTCAGAGTTGCTCTGTTCCCATCCAAGGACCCTCTGTGCTCCTGACTTTCCCTCGGTCTGCTTCCTAGTTTCTTCCCACTTTGACACAACAATTAGTTCCCATACTTTGAGTCTTTCAAAACGTCCTGACTTGGCATGCAGTCTATCTCCAGAGAATGTTCCTTGGACACTTGAGTTGACCAGAGGGCTCTGTGAATGTTTGTCTATTCACTTTCTCACCAACACTGGGGTGTTTGCAGCCATTATTTCTTCGATAATTTCTCCCACTCCTCTCTGACTTCAGGTTTGGGGGACAGAAACAATTACCTGCTAGTTTGGGTGATGGTGATGCATACCATGTTGGGCTCTGTGTGTTTTCTTCAGTCCCTTTGCATGCTCCTTGACTTCATGGTTTAATTGGTCTTTTCTTCAATGTACAGGTTTGTTCTTCTGTCTACTCAGTCTGATATTAGACATCTCCAAAATATTTTTAAACGTTCATTAGTATAGCCTTAAAAATCCTGTTTGGTTTCTTTATATGATAATTATTTATTTTCCAAAGTTATCTTCCTGATTTCATCTTCTCTGACTAGTGCTCAGAATCCCGCCAGGTAACTTCATCTTGTACTAGAGCTTCCCTTTTCTTGTTCAACATGACAGACTACAGGAAAGCAGCCATCCTTCCACACCAGGACAGTGAGTGCTGATGTCAGCAGAACCACCAGGGCTGCAGAGATGGCTTTGTAGTTAAGAACACTGGCTGCTCTTCCAGAGGACCCGAGTTCAATACCCAGCATCCACATGGTGGCTCAGACAGGCTTGCAGGCAAAGCACCAATACATACAAACAAATAAATAAAGATAAGAATTATTTTAAACTCAACTTCTGTATGGTTATATACTTGGATTCTGCTACACCCAACCTTGTCCTAAAGAGCTTCTCTCTGCAGTAGACAGTGGTTAATACAGAGACTCATCACTGCTCCAAGTGTTGGGAATAATTGACTACTGAGAGCTCTTCCTAAATGGAACGTAAATCTGGCATGTCCTGTCAAGCTCAGGGAACAGTGTAGAAGACAGTTTGTGAATATTGTCAGAGCTGAGAGCTAGAGGCTGGAGAAATAGGTTGTGTATAAGAGAATTTGCTGTTTTTCTGGAGGACTCAGGTTTGCTTCACTCTACTAACCTGGAAGCTCACTACCATCTGCCACTGCAAGTCCAGGGTTCAGAATTCTCTCCTGACATCTTGAGCACCAAGCACACACCTTGGCAAAACACACATACACATAAAACAAAACTAAATAAATCCTAAAATGTTGTAAAAGTGGGAGGATAGGGAGGAGGACCGAGAAATGCTGTGTTTTGGACATGACAAGGCCACCCACTCATGACCTCTCTGTAGGGTCGGTACTTGCACAGGTTCCAGACAACAAGGGCACTCATTCTCCACCAAGCAGATGCACTGGACCCAGTGGGTCAAACTAATAATTAATTAATGAGAGAGAGAAGATAAGACAGGAAAGAGCAAGGAACAGAACAGGGAGGGAGGTGTATACAATCAGATACATTTTACACACATGTAAATATCCAAGAATAAAGAAATATATTCTATTAAGGTAAAAATTTAAAAACACTGATGTTACATTCCTGGTTATATGGCCTAAAAACCTAAGTCATCATGCAGTTTATACTCACACACATGTACACTCATGTGCTTCACCTTCCTCTTCGCAACGGCCGAGTTACTAAAGCAAGGGGGCCTATCAGCAGGTGAGTGAATGAAGAACACATGGCGTGTGTGCCAATCCAGCTTACTATATCCTCAGTCTACACTGAGGGTATAGTCATCCATAAGGATGAATAAAGTGCATCGTTGAAGGAAAATAAGAAGGGAAGTAATATAGAAAGACAAACATTGTGTGTTTACTCTCAGAAGCAGAACACAGCCTCTAAAAGGTACTAAAGTACAAGGGAGACTGTGTGTGAAGAGGAGCAGGAGCAGGAGGGGGAGAGGAGAGAGTACAGAGAGGTTCCCATGGTCAAGGACATCTCGTGAGTGATAACATCCTAGTGAAAACCCTTATTCTTAAAATTAATACATTAATAAGAGACTCGTGTGAGTGGAAAACATACCCAACAACAAATCCAATATCTCATCTACTTTCTGTCTGAGGTGTTTTGAACTGCAGCGTACTTTGCTATTTGGAGACTAGGGGGCACTCACACACAAAATGACAGGAGAGAGGAGCCTATAGGAGAGGAGTTGTAGAGATGTGGGAGGAAATAAGATGGGGCCTTTCAGTGACTTGGCCAGATCAGTAAATGCAACTTTCCATGCCGTCCTCTGTTGTGGGGTAAGTGACTCCACTGAACTCATTTTTCTCTGGGGAACTGAATTTCTGTGAAGTCTCTTGGGTGTATGTCCAGGATTGTTTACACTGGCGTCGATTTTAGCTCTTGGCATATGTAGGGTACTGTGGTGTGTGATGATTTTAATTTTTATATGAATATTTTATTGTGTGAATGTCTGTGACCACATGCTTGCCTGTGGAGGACAGAAGATGACATCAGGATATCTGAACTGCGGGACAGATGGCTGTGAGCTGCCCTGTGGGTGCTGGCAATGGACCCCAGCTCCTCTAGAAAAGACAGCCAGTGGTCAGAATTGCTGGGTCATCTCTCCAGCCCTTGCCTGCCTGCATTCCTTCCCTTCTTTCCTTCCTTCTTTCTTTCAGTTTTAACTAATATAAATGCTGTGGGTTCAGAGTGCAGAACACACACTATGAACAGGTCAATATTATAAGATGGCTAAATCAGTTCATTGACATGTGGATTACTTCACACAACACGATAAAGTTGTCAATTTTGTGTGGAGAACACTAAACCCTACTCTAGAGGTCGGTCTGGTGGTGCATCCTGTAATCCCAGTACCAGGAGGCTGAGGCAGAAAGTTCACATGTTCATAGCCAGCTTGGAATCTCTGAGAGTTCAAGGCCAGCCTGAGTAACTAAGCAAAACTCATTATCCCAAAGAAAAATATTCACAGGACTTAAGACAGAGTTCAAAAGCAGAGCACTTGCCCAGGAGTCCTCTGCCCTAGCTTCTACCTTCAGCACCACAAACAGGAAGTCTAATTTTGGTAGCTTTCAAAGTAGACAGAGTGCAGTTTGCTTAGGCACCCTGTTCTGCAATGCCCCTCTTACCTGTCAGACATGTTATAGTCTTTCAGTACAGCACCCAACACACAAGCCACTCCCTGTCTACTGCTACCCTAACTTCTACATCAATATCTTTTTTTTTTATATTCCTATGTAAGTGATTTCACAAGGACTGGTTTCTGTACCTGGCTTTATTTACATGACAATACTGTCATTCAGCTTCTTCCATGTGTTCACAAATGACTATATTTCCTTCCTTTTAAGATCCGTATCAATTTACTGTATAGGTATAACTCCATTTCTATATCCTCATCCCTCAGTGTATTTAGGTTGATTCATATTTGAACTTTTTTCAAAATCAGCAACAACCAGTGACATGCAGCTGTCTCTCTGAGCTAATGAGTTCCTTTCCTTTCCATGTCTAGTAGTGGTTTCTCACTCCTTGAGATGGCAACCATGTTTTTCAAGACATGCACTCTAATTCATACTCTCACCCATGCTGTACTGGGAACCCTTTACTCCACACCCTTGACAAATTGATCTTTGCGCTTTTGGATAACAGTCATGCAGGAGCTGGAGAGAGGCTCCATGGTTATGAGCACCTGTTTGCTCTTGAAAGACTCAGTTCCATTCCACGAATGTATGTCATGGAGTTCACAACCACCCAGACTGCAGCCTCAGAGGCATAGATCATATCCTCTCTATCATGTGCTGGTACTCACCAATGTGCACAATAGCACACACAAAGAACATACATAAACAATCAAACTAACTTAGTCTTTCAACATCAAGTCATGACACTAAACAGAGAACCCAGGTTTAATTCCCAGGACACACATGATGACCTACAGCCTTCTAAAACTCCAGTTGGCAGGGAATCAATCTCGTCACCTTCTTTATCTTTGTAGGCAGCCTGAAACACACTGTGTACATCTAATATATTCAAGGAAACATCCATATTAATAAAGTAAAAATGAAAAGAATAAATGAACCAATCATTGTGACAAGAGTGACTAGGGGCTTCTGGGGCTTCTTTCTCTGTCAACACCCAACTGTGGGATCTGAATTTATCTCTAGTTCATTTTTAGTTGGGTTGTATCTTCAATATAGATCAAATTTTACTTCTTCTCTGTGTAGAGAACTTCGTTTCGTCAGCTTTTAGGTTTAGGGTCAGGTCCTCTAGAGGATGGGAGATCCTCAAAGGGTTCTAGAGAGATATTTACAAACAGACAAACTCCTCTTTCCCTGTCCTCACCAGCCAGACTTAAACCAGGCATCAATAATTTGAAAATTCCACGGAGTCCAAGATTAATTTGATCTTTGCTGGCCCTAAAGGGCTAAGACCCAGGTCTGAGGAGCTCTGTATTGACCCAAGCATGATTCACAACTCCTAACCTGCATCATCCCTCAGAGACCGAAAAGCATTTGCTCTCACCAGACTCCTGCAACATCTAGTTCCTCAGCAGCCTGTGCTTTGGGAAAAAGGGCTGAGGAAGATGCCAAGGAGCCAAAGATACTAGGAGTGCCAGAAACTATCCAAGGTTTACCTGAGAGAGAGTTGAACCTCAATCCTTATTCATCCCAGAACAATAAATAGGACCTGCTGTTGGGGTGCACAGGACATGCTCTTGGGGTGGCTAGGATATGCGTTGGGGTTGATAGAATGTGCTATTGTGGTAGGTACAGAAAAGAAAGAAAATGGGTCTGCAGGATTCCTGCTACCAACTGCTCACACTACCTTGTCCTGGAATGTGAGTTACTTGAAGTCCCTTGTGCCCAAGATAGTGAACTCAGGTTTTGCAGACCTCTTACAGAGAAGGAACATTGCAAGAATGAGAGTTCCTTCAACACTGAATGTCTCCTTTTCTGAAGGAATATTTTATCTCTTTGAGTTATGGTTGTGTGTGTGTGTGGGGGGGGTGTTGTTGTTGTGTTGTGTTGTTTTTGTTTCTTTCTTTTTTATGGAAGAGATAAAATGCTTTGTTCCTTCCCTCTTTCTCTTCTCTTTCCAGGCTAACTGAATTCTGGCCTCCACCTTCTTCCCCACCCTCAGTCCACCCAAACACCATGACAGCCTATTAATGGCACGACCCATCTCTCTTGTTGTAGTTTGTGGTCAGAATTCAATCTGTTAACATTTGTCGAAATCTGGAGCGGTTATGCTATCTATCGTCATAGATCTAGAGCTACTTCGGGACTGTTCTCATTCCGTTGTCCTGGTGTGTCAGTTAGAGAAACAAAGCTACAAAATGAGTGGGGAAAGTGCTAGGCCACATCTCAGTGACAAAAGCTCTGCCCTTGACATGTGCGACTTGCTCTTCTATAAAAACTGCTGCGTCCAGCACATACATTAAATTACAAGCCAAAGGAATTCCTGACAATGGCTTCTTACCTGCAGGGTACAATCTGGTCCAGAAATCATGACGCACAGAAATAGAAAGAAGTTCAGTTAATCTATTTGACATTGCCATCAAACATCTCCTTTTACAATTAGTTTTGTAAAATAAGTATCGATTCTACCAGTTCAGTAAAAAAACCCTGAAAAATGTCAGACTTTGTAATGATGAGTGTTTTCTGCCTCATTGTGTATGTATAATGACACTACCATCTGCTGATGCCCCACAGGAGTTTGAAAGGAGGGGAAAATCCCCGCCCCTGTTGATCCACCACTGCCTAAGAACTAAATCAGGTCCTCTGTCAAGAGAGCAAGCGCTCTAGCACTTGACCCAGACATTGCTGTGGGACTTGAGCTCCCATGAGTCACAGCTCTGGAGGGGCACAGAAAGGGGCAATGGAACCGCCTTCGCAGTCTGCCATTCTCATCACTTGAGAATCTGGGGTAACAACCATCTTTGGCCCCATGCTTTGTGCTGTCTCCTTCCTCTTCCCATGCCGAGGGGATGGGGCTCCCAAGACCTTCCTGGGGCTGCCACCAAATCTGTCTGAGGTTGGCCAAAGCAGACAATGGAATGTCACTGCTATGGTGCTAAGGTAATGGTGGCTATGTTTATAATGGCCTTGACTCATCAGAATCCAGTAGAATTGTGCCATGCCAGTAACAGAGTTGATGGCAAACTTAGAGTTTCATTCTTGCTGTGGTATATGCAATCTCTCTTGGGGAGAGGATGCCTCAGAAGAGACCACAAGGCAGGCCAGGCTTTCCTGGTGAACATAGACTGGCAATTACAGCCAGAGGGTAAACCCATGGTTCCTGAAAGTCTTGTATCCAGTACAAGAACTTGAAGGGAAACTGTCACTTTCTATTTGGAAAGTTAGCACAGGAGAGAAAGTCCATTTTGTCTGTCCTCCTATGTTAGAATGTTATATCTGACTGGTTCTCTCTCTCTCTCTCTCTCTCTCTCTCTCTCTCTCTCTCTCTCTGTGTGTGTGTGTGTGTGTGTGTGTGTGTGTGTGTGTGTGTGTGTGTACTAATGGTGTGGGGTGGCTTCTGTTTGAGATAAAGTTACTCTAGGGACCTAAAACAAGCATCAATCCCAGTGCAGGGAGCTTGGAGACAGATTTCAAAACAGAGCCCTGTTCAAGCAATGAGGCTTGAACATAGTTTGAACCACCAACCCAGAGAGCCACAGTGGAACTACCTGGGAGATGAGCACTCTGATGCTGAGCTTCTGGAATGTCATCAGCACACCAACGACAAGGACTAGGAGGTGGGATGCTTGATTGAAGGGTCCATTTATCTTTTCGCCTAGAAAAACCTGAGAAGACAAAAGGTAACTTTAATTTCCCCCAGGCCATACTGTTCACTAACTAGTGCAATGTCTATTAAAAGTCTCAGTTGAACTGTGTTTTCCTAAGAGAAAATGGGGTTAGATATTCATGTTAGATTTTGAGGTCAAATACAATTTCCAAATTAAGCTTTGAGGATACTGAAGTGCTTTACACTACACTTACAAAAAACCTAACAGCAAAGAGTGCACTAATAGTAATTGAATGTACTAATAACTAAATAGGTCTGTTTAACTTTGTGCTTTTTAAAATTGAGACAGGGATTCACATAGACCATGCTGTTCACATACCCACTATGTGGACCATGGGCCACAAGTGCACAACCATGCCCAGATTTATAATTTTTACAAAAGAGAGGCAAATGAAGCCAGGGCTTCTTGGAAGCTAGGCAAGCTTCCATCACCTGAGAAATATCTGCAGATTTGGTTTCTTTTGAAAACAGTTAAATCAGGGTTGGGGATTTATCTCAGTGGTAGAGTGCTTGCCTAGCAAACACTAGGCCCTGGGTTCGATCCTCAGCTCAAAACAAACGAACAAACAAATAAAAAAAGAAATAGTTAAATCCAGAATGAAGGCAGCTTTTTATAAAAGTGAGTTTGTGAACAGATGAGCAAGATCACATTCTTAGACTCTATAAGTTTCTGGTGCTCATTTAAATTATTCCTATTCTAAAGGAGATAAAATGCCAGCATTTTTCTATGAGAAATAGTTAGGGTTCTATTTTGTATACAAATGTGAGAGAAAGCAGGAGGTTTTAAGGCAGAGAGGGTAATGGGAATAAAAAGGTAAAGAAGTACAAGGAGCAGGTTAGATGGTGGGGTTTCTGAAATGAACACAGGTTACCACAGGCTCCAAACCAATGGGGAAAATAGGTGGTGGGCAAGCCCATCAAAAAGCCCCAAGAAAGGAACATTCTCTTTTCTTGGCTCCATTTTCTAATGTGTTTGTCACTGTTGGTGAAAGATGATTGACAGTAAAAATTTGACAATGGGAAATGAGATCAGAGCAGTGGGTACCTGGGACGACCTACAGAAGCCTTTACAGTAGGAGAGAGTCGGACAAGCAAGCTAGACATAGTCTGGAAAGAGGCAATGAAAACTCCATAGTCTGCTCGGGGTGAATGCAAAGAATTTTAGAATGCAGCTAGGACAGTGTCCATGAAAGGTTCTGCTGATCAGCTCTCTGATGGAAATGGGCATGCATGCCAGTGAGGCTAGGACTGGGGACCACTTTCATTGTTCTGTTGCAAAAAGTTGGGCTGCATTTTCCCATGGCCTGCAACTAGGCAGAGATCTCCTCTTAACCTCTTGTGGGAGGTGAGAAGACCCTTGAAGGGAATTATGAGGCCTGGCCCCTTCCTCTTCCTACTTCAGTCCTGGCCACTGGAGAAGCAGATGTATCACACTACTTGGTCATTGAGAAGGAAATAGCTGATGGTGTCACTGAAAACAGCTAACATACTTTCCATAGAGAATCTCCTAAGTGGATAGAAGAAGAAAACAGAAAGTTGTGAACTCTGGATTGTATCTAGCAGAAGATTAGTAAATTAGCTGTTGAGACATAATGAGTTTGGATGTTGCCCAGAAAGCAATCTTCCAGCACCCTAAGCCAAATGTAAAATGATTATTAATACCCCTTCCACAACCTGGTGGGGCATCCATCTGGAGCTTGACCCATTCCTCTGTAGTAAACTTCTTCACACAGTTGTCTTCCACATGCCAGGAATCGGGCTCTGCAGCGAACACAGCACAGCAGAATCTCTCCACTCTGAGTGCACAGACATAGGAACACACAGCTCCAGGTCTGTGGACTGGGATGAATTTGCATGTGTACTTTATCTTTTCCTGCTCTTGCTCCTCACAGAAGTGAGTGACAGGCAGCTGTTGGATGCACTTCTGTATTTCACTCTCTAGATGTTCAAGATCGCTCCTCTCTGCTTCAAAACCAATGATTTGCTGTTTTTCCCCATCTAAACCAATTAACAAATATCCCCCATCAGTGTTTGCAAATGCAGACACAGTTTTAGGGAGAATCTCTAAAATCATTTTTTTAATCTTCCTTTTAGGGGACATTTTAACTTCAGCAAGTTTGGATTTAGTGAAACAGAATGTCTCCTTGAAAGTCAACTCTTCCTTGTTAAAAAATGTGGCAAGAATTTCATCAGAGTCCAATTTTCCAGGCAAACTGTTTCTTAAACGTGATTTCAGTTCAGAATTCTTCATGATTTTGAGGAACTGCACTGCATCAGGCATTTTCAGTTCAACTGAGAATGAAAAGCTTCTCACATAAAAATTAGTTTTCAAGGTGAGGACATGCAGACCAAAGATATCCCCGTTCCATGGTTTCACAAAAATTAAAAAGTAGCCTTTGTTCTGCATGCAGTGTAGGTATTTATGAGGGAATGGAAGAATATCACCAAAAGAATTTTCCAAATCCAGCCCTACTCCATCTCTGGTCAAGCTGTAATTGGAATTCTTGATGTGAGCCTTGACCACGCCCCCTCCAGAATTCAGCAGAGTACACACAGCCTGTGAGATCTTTTGGGCCTCTCTTCTTCTCAGTTGAGGGTCTTTCATTGACTTCCTATTCTTCTCTCCAAATGTGATTTCCCCTACAGAGAGAACCAGTTCTGCATAGTCCATTTCTTGATCTACACTGATGCTCATTTTCCAAGCACTTGCTCTGTGTCTCAGATGATATTCTTTCCTGTAAAACAGACAGAGCCATTACAGTAGGACCTGCCCAGTGAGAACCAGGTCTGCTTTACAAGACACACAGCACCACCATCTGAGCTGCTCTGCATGAGTAACTGTGAAAGTCAGATGTGATGTTTTGTTTAGTTATTGTTGGACCCATTTGAACAGAATAAAACAACTTGTGAACTTGGCAAATTTTCAAATTTGTTGTCATGACTGTATATAATTTTTTTATTGTCTGGAATTAAGAAACTTCATTATGCTGGGCAATGGTCTTGTATGGCTTTAATGTTAGAATATGGAAGGCAGAGGCAGGTGGATCTGTGTGAGTTTGAGACCAGCCTGTTCTACAAAGTGAGTTCCAGGACAGCCAGGGATGTTACACAGAGACACCCTGTCATGAAAAACAAAACAAATAAAAGAAAGAAAGGGAGGGGGAGAGAGAGAGAGAGAGAGAGAGAGAGAGAGAGAGAGAGAGACTTCTTTGTGCCTGTTCTCATTCACTGCCTTGTTTTTTAATGGAAATTTATTTATTATTTATTAATTAATTTATTTTTGGTTTTCTGAGACAGGGTTTCTCTGTGTAGTTTGTTGCCTCTCCTGGATCTTGCTCTGTAGATCAGGATGACCTTGAACTTACAGAGATCCACCTGGCTCTGCCTTCCAAATTCTGAGATTAAAGCCATACAACACCATTGTCCAGCATAATGAAGTTTCTTAATTCCAGACAATAAAAAAATATATATACAGTCATGACAACAAATTTCTTCCAAGTGCTGGGATGAAAGGCGTGGGCCTCCACTGCCTGGCCTATTAATGGAACTTTAAAAGTCTGTAGTCTTAATTATTTTATTACATTATGCATATGAGTATTTGCCTGCATGCATGCATATGTACCATCGGTGTTCCTGGTGCTCATAGAAGTCAGAGAAGGGTGTTGGATCCCTGAGGCTGGAATTATTTTAGTTGTGATATTATGAACCCATATATGAGTGTTGGGAATCAGATCCAAGTCCTGTGCAAGAGAAACAAGTGCTTTTAGGCACTGAGCCTACTCCAGCCCCTACACAAGGATATTTAACATAAGTGAGTACTCCACACTGAGTATGTTCTCCTGACTGACCTTTCTTTGATGTCCCCATCTCAGCTGTCCACTGTGTCCCCTTATACAAGTTCACCTTTAAGTTCATATCTTATACACACTTGTGGTTTTATGGATGTATAATCTATACACTTTCAGAACCACAACTGAGAGGAAATGTCTGAGATTTGTCTTTCTGGGACTGGCTTGACTCACTGAGTGTGAGCATATCCCATGATATCCATTCCCCACAGTGGTTGGGATGACATTCAGGGCTTTGCATTTGTCAGGTAAGCATTCTCCAGAGGCACACCACAGCCACTTTCTCCTGTAATGTAAGTGTCACACACTCTAAATCTCCCTCCTGGTGTGGCTTTTGTGTTCTGGTGTCTTCTTTTTCTCTTCTCATTTTCTTGGGACATTTTTTTTATAATTGTGTGAAGTCTTGTTTGTGCCATTGTTCAGAAGTTGCTCTGTTCCCATCCCAGGACCATCTGTGCTCCTGACTTCCCCTCTGTCTGCTTCCTAGTTTCTTCCCACTTTGACACAACAATTAGTTCCCATACTTTGAGTCTTTCAAAACGTCCTGACTTGGCATGCAGTCTACTCCAGAGAATGTTCCTTGGACACTTGAGTTGACCAGAGGGCTCTGTGAATGTTTGTCTATTCACATCTTTCACCAACACTGGGGTGTTTGCAGCCATTATTTCTTCAGGTAATTTCTCCACTCCTCTCTGACTTCAGGTTTGGGGGACAGAAACAATTACCATGCTAGTTTGGGTGATGGTGATGCATACCATGTTGGGCTCTGTGTGTTTTCTTCAGTCCCTTTGCATGCTCCTTGACTTCATGGTTTCATTGGTCTTTTCTTCAATGTACAGGTTTGTTCTTCTGTCTACTCAGTCTGATATTAGACATCTCCAAATATTTTTAAACGTTCTAATAGTATAGCCTTAAAAATCCTGTTTGGTTTCTTTATATGATAATTTATTTATTTTCCAAAGTTATCTTCCTGATTTCCATCTATCCTCTGACTAGTGCTCAGAATCCCAGCCAGGGTAACTTCATCTTGTACTAGAGCTTCCCTTTTCTTGTTCAACATGACAGACTACAGGAAAAGCAGCCATCCTTCCACACCAGGACAGTGAGTGCTGATGTCAGCAGAACCCACCAGGGCTGCAGAGATGGCTTTGTAGTTAAGAACACTGGCTGCTCTTCCAGAGGACCCAAGTTCAATACCCAGCATCCACATGGTGGCTCAGACAGGCATGCAGGCAAAGCACCAATACATACAAACAAATAAATATAGATAAGAATTATTTTAAACACAACTTTCCCGTGATGGTTATATACTTGGATTACTGCTACACCCAACCTTGTCCTAAAGAGCTTCTCTCTGCAGTAGACAGTGGTTAATACAGAGACTCATCACTGCTCCAAGTGTTGGGAATAATTGACTACTGAGAGCTCTTCCTAAATGGAACGTAAATCTGGCATGTCCTGTCAAGCTCAGGGAACAGTGTAGAAGACAGTTTGTGAATATTGTCAGAGCTGAGAGCTAGAGGCTGGAGAAATAGGTTGTGTATAAGAGAATTTGCTGTTTTTCTGGAGGACTCAGGTTTGCTTCACTCTACTGACCTGGAAGCTCACTACCATCTGCCACTGCAAGTCCAGGGTTCAGAATTCTCTCCTGACATCTTGAGCACCAAGCACACACCTTGGCAAAACACACATACACATAAAACAAAACTAAATAAATCCCTAAAAATGTTGTAAAAGTGGGAGGATAGGGAGGAGGACCGAGAAATGCTGTGTTTTGGACATGACAAGGCCACCCACTCATGACCTCTCTGTAGGGTCGGTACTTGCACAGGTTCCAGACAACAAGGGCACTCATTCTCCACCAAGCAGATGCACTGGACCCAGTGGGTCACAACTAATTAATTAATTAATGAGAGAGAGAAGATAAGACAGGAAAGAGCAAGGAACAGACAAGGGAGGGGAGGTGTATACAATCAGAATACATTGTTACACACATGTAAATATCCAAGAATAAAGAAAATATATTCTATTAAGGATAATAAAATTTAAAAAACACTGATGTTACATTCCTGGTTATATGGCCTAAAGAACCTAAGTCATCATGCAGTTTATACTCACACACATGTACACTCATGTGCTTCACCTTCCTCTTCACAACAGCCGAGTTACTAAAGCAAGGGGGCCTATCAGCAGGTGAGTGAATGAAGAACACATGGCGTGTGTGCACAATCCAGCCTATTATATCCTCAGTCTACACTGAGGGTTTAGTCATCCATAAGGATGAATAAAGTGCATCATTGCAGGAAAATAGGTGGAACTGAGCATTATAAGAAGGGAAGTGATATAGAAAGACAAACATTGTGTGTTTACTCTCAGAAGCAGAACACAGCCTCTAAAAGGTACTAAAGTACAAGGGAGACTGTGTGTGAAGAGGAGCAGGAGCAGGAGGGGGAGAGGAGAGAGTACAGAGAGGTTCCCATGGTCAAGGACATCTCGTGAGTGATAACATCCTAGTGAAAACCCTTATTCTGTAAAATTAATACCGATTAATAAGAGACTCGTGTGAGTGGAAAACATCACCACCAACAACAAATCCAATATCTCATTCTAACTTTCTGTCTGAGGTGTTTTGAACTGCAGCTGACTTTGCTATTTGGACACTAGGGGGCACTCACACACAAAATGACAGGAGAGAGGGAGCCTATAGGAGAGGAGTTGTAGAGATGTGGGAGGATAATAAGATGGGGCCTTTCAGTGACTTGGCCAGCATCAAGTAAATGCAACTTTCCATGCCTGTCCTCTGTTGTGGGGTAAGTGACCTCCACTGAACTCATTTTTCTCTGGGGAACTGAATTTCTGTGAGTCTCTTGGGCTGTCATGTCCACCGTAGGGTGGATGTTTAGGATTCTTTTGGCACTGTCGATTTTTAGCTCTTGGTCATATGTAGGGTACTGTGTGTGTAGTGATGATTTTAATTTTTTATATGAATTATTTTATTGTGTGTATGTCTGTGAACCACATGCTTGCCTGTGGAGGACAGAAGATGACATCAGGATATCTGAACTGCGGGGACAGATGGCTGTGAGCTGCCCTGTGGGTGCTGGCAATGGACCCCAGCTCCTCTAGAAGAACAGCCAGTGATCAGAATTGCTGGGTCATCTCTCCAGCCCTTTCCTGCCTGCATTCCTTCCCGTCTTTCCTTCCTTCTTTCTTTCAGTTTTAACTAATATAAATGCTGTGGGTTCAGAGTGCAGAACACACACTATGAAACAGGTACATATTATAAGATGGCTAAATCAAGTTCATTGACATGTGGATTACTTCATACAAACACGATAAAGTTGTCAATTTTGTGTGGAGAACACTAAACACCTACTTCTAGAGGTCGGTCTGGTGGTGCATCCTGTAATCCCAGTACCCAGGAGGCTGAGGCAGAAAGTTCACATGTTCATAGCCAGCTTGGAATCGTCTGAGAGTTCAAGGCCAGCCTGAGTAACTAAGCAAAACTCATTATCCCAAGAAAAAATATTCACAGGACTTAAGACAGAGTTCAAAAGCAGAGCACTTGCCCAGGGAGTCCTCTGCCCTAGCTTCTACCTTCAGCACCACAAACAGGAAGTCTAATTTTGGTAGCTTTCAAAGTAGAACAGAGTGCAGTTTGCTGTAGGCACCCTGTTCTGCAATGCCCCTCTTACCTGTCAGACATGTTATAGTCTTTCAGTAACAGCACCCAACACACAAGCCCACTCCCTGCTCACTGCTACCCTAACTTCTACATCATATCAGTTTTGTTATTTTTTTATTCCTCATGTAAGTGAATTCACACAGGACTGGCTTTCTGTACCTGGCTTATTTTACATGACATACTGTCATTCAGCTTCTTCCATGTGTTCACAAATGACTATATTTCCTTCCTTTTAAGATGCCGTATCAATTTACTGTGTAGGTATACTCCATTTTCTATATCCCTCATCCCTCAGTGTATTTTAGGTTGATTTCATATTTGAACTTTTTCAAAAATGCAGCAACAACCAGTGACATGCAGCTGTCTCTCTGGCATAATGAGTTCCTTTCCTTTCCATGTCTAGTAGTGTTTCTCACTCCTTGAGATGGCACCATGTTTTTCAAGACATGCACTCTAATTCATACTCTCACCCATGCTGTACTGGGAGCCCTTTACTCCACACCCTTGACAACATTGATCTTTTGCCTTTTGGATAACAGTCATTGTAGGAGCTGGAGAGAGGCTCCATGGTTATGAGCACCTGTTGCTCTTGAAGAAGACTCAAGTTCCATTCCCAGAATGTATGTCATGGAGTTCACAACCACCCAGACTGCAGCCTCAGAGGCTATGATATCCTCTTCTATCATGTGCTGGTACCTCCACCAATGTGCACATACACACACAAAGACACACATACATAAACATAAACTAAAATTAGACTTTCAACATCAAGTCATGACACTAAACCAGAGAACCCAGGTTTAATTCCCAGGACCCACATGATGACCTACAGCCTTCTAAAACTCCAGTTGCAGGGAATCATCTGTCACCTTCTTTATCTTTGTAGGCACCTGAACACACACTGTGTACATCTATATATTCAAGGAAACATCCATATTAATAAAGTAAAAATGAAAAGAATAAATGAACCAATCATTGTGACAAGAGTGATCAGGGCTTCTGGGGCTTCTTCTCTTTCAACACCCCAACTGTGGGATCTGAAATTTATCTCTAGTCCATTTTTAGTTGGGTTGTATCTTCAATATGAGATCAAATTTCATTCTTCTCTGTGTAGAGAACTTTCGTCAGTTTCAGGTTTTAGAGTCAGGTCTCTAGAGGATGGGAGATCCTCAAAGGGTTCTAGAGATATACACAAACTCCTTTTCCCCTGCCTCACCAGCCAGACTTAAACCAATCATAATTTGAAAATTCACAGAGCTACCAAGATTAAACTTGATCTTTGTGGCCCTAAGGGCTAAACCCAGGTCTGAGGAGCTCTGTTATTGACCAAGCATGATTCACAACTCCTAACCTGTCATCATCCCTCAAACAGAAAAGCATTTGCTCTCACCAGACTCCTGCAACATCTAGTTCCTCAGCAGCCTGTGCTTTGGGAAAAGAGGCTGAGGAGATGCCAAGGAGCCAAAGATACTAGGAGTGCCAGAAACTATCCAAGGTTTACCTGAGAGAGAGTTGAACCATCAATCCTTATTCATCCCAGAACAATAAATAGGACCTGCTGTTGGGGTGCACAGGACCTGCTCTTGGGGTGCATAGGATATGCTGTTGGGGTTGATAGAATGTGCTATTGTGGTAGGTACAGAAGAGAAAGAAAATGGGTCTGCAGGATTCTGCTACCAACCTGCTCACACTACCTTGTCCTGGAATGTGAGTTACTTGAAGTCCCTTGTGCCCAAGATAGTGAACTTCAGGTTTTGCAGCCTCTTACAGAGAAGGAACATTGCAAGGATGAGAGTTCCTTCAACACTGAATGTCCGTTTCCTGGAGGAATATTTTATCTCTTTCAGTTATGGTTGTGTGTGGGGGGTTGTTGTTTTCATTGTGTTGTTTTGTTTTTGTTTGTTTCTTTCTTTCTTTTTATGGAAAAGTTAAAGTGCTTTGTTCCTTCCTCTTTTCTGTCTCTTTCCAGGCTAACTGAATTCTGGCCTCCAGCCTTCTTCCCACCTCAGCCACCCAAACACCCATGATTATGGACACACCCATCTCTCTGTTGTCGTTTGTGGTCAGAATTCAATCTGTTAACATTTGATCTGAGGTTCTGCATCTACGATGATCTTCAGAGCATCATTGTTGATGTTGGTGTCAGTTTACAACAAAGTCACAAAATGAGTGGGAAGTGCTGGGCCACATCTCAGTGACAAAGCTCTGCCCTGACATGTGGACTGCTCTTCATAAAACTGCTGTGCAGCACATACATTAAATTACAGCCAAAAGAATGACCATTTCACTGACATGATGAGCTTTCTTTCCACCATGGCAGAGTACATCATGGTCTGCCATCTGGCAGAAATCAAAGTAGAAAGTTCAGTATCTTATTTGACATTGCCATCACATCTCCTTTACAATTAGTTTGTAAAATAATGATTACCAGTTTCTGTAAAAACCCTGAAAATTGCAGCTTTGTAAATGAGTGTTTTGCCTCATGGATGTATATGTACCACACATCTGTCTGCTGCCCACAGAGTTCTGAGGAGGGATCCCCTGTTGAGCCACCATGCTAAGAACTAAATCTAGGTCCTCTGCAAGAGCAGCAAGCGCTCTAAACATCTTCACCCTCCCCAGTTCCTATAAACTGCTACTTAATTTCATATTCATATTAATGTACCAGTTCTTAGTAATATCATGACAGCTGAGGTGAGAAATGTGTTCTGAATGGTTAGGGTAACATACATGAGGGTCAGGCATCATCCTGACTGAGGCTTGAGAATACTAATCACATCTACAGACTGTTTATTTATTTATATTTAAAATATAAATTATTTGAGACAGTGTCTTGCTATGTAGCTTTGTCTGGCCTAGAACCCACTATGTAGAGCAGACTGGCCTGGAACTCACAGAGATCCTCCTGCCTGTGCATTCCAACTGTTGGACATAAACACATGTGCCACCACTCCTGGCGACAGCTACTGATTTTCATTAGGCACATAGGTTCTCTCATAAATTCTCTCAATTCTACACATAGATGTAGTTCAGGCATATAAAGGTCTATTCGAATGGAAGGTGGAAATCCTGAGAAGATAAACAAAATCTAATTAAGTTGCAGAAGGAAAAAATAGAATCCTGAAGAAAAATCTTACAGAAACCAGTTTGACTCTAGGAATCCAATACAGATGAAAACATGAGGCTATACCTGAATTTGTGACTCCTTATACAAGAAGGTGCTGCCTAGAAGGGAGCAGTTTCCTTTATGCCCAGTTAGAAGCTGCAGCCCCACCCTGTTCTAGGCACTGCTGAGCAGTCTTAGTTCCTCATTCCTTCCCAGGACTTCCTGTCTAGCACCCTACTTAGACCCTGACCTAAGCCATCACCGTGGGTCACTGTTCACAAGGAAAGGGCACAGAAGTCACATCTCACACCAAAGTGCAAAAGGAAAATGCCCCTGGGATTATTAAAACTCAAGGATGCTACTCTGCAGGCACATTTTGCTGTGGAATATTAGTTTAACTAGGCAAAGGTGGTTATATGTGTTTGTGATGTGGAATATTACTTTAACTGAGTAAAGCTGTGTTACATTTGTTTCTGCTGCATTTGTTTAATTAGGGAAAGATGTGTTACTGTTTCACCTTGCCTGCCCAACACACCTGATTGAGCTAATAAAAAGCTGAATGGCCAATAGCTAGGTAGGAGAGTGATAGGTGGGGATGGCAATCATAGAGAATAAGAATAAGGCCCCCACCACGCATCTATTTAGTTGAGAAAGGAGGCCTCAGATCTGTATTGGGGGTGGAGAGCCCCACATCTGTTTCTGGTCAACTAACACTGTTTCCCTGGGAAAATTGTTTGCCTTTCTGTCGGAATATCCTGCCTATATGAATGTGTGAATGTGTGAGAAGTGTGGCCACAGTATGCTTGTTTTATGCCTGGGCTTGTGTGTGAGTTGTAACTCCTGTGGACACCCTTTGGGGCTGGATGTCCAGGAGCAGGGGCAGAGGGCCCCTTGGGTTGAACTGGGCAGACTAAGATACTCTCTCTGATCGGGAGCACAGACAGCAGCAAGCATGGGAACACACAGATGTGGTGTGGCCAGTCAGGTTGGCATGGCCAGGACAGACCAGGGGCTACTGTGCAGACCCACGGTGCCACCGAGAGGCTGGGAGCAAGGGCAGGCCATGAACACCATGGTTCACACATGGCAGGTTCCAGGCTGGCCTCTAAATAGAGAGCCATGGGGTCAAGACTTTGCAGCACAGAGGATGTGACAGACAGGGAGGCCCAGATGCTACCATGGAGACTAGGCATGGCCAGATGCTAGGGTAGGCCATGAGCACCTCAGGCCTGGGCAAGGCAGGTTCAGGTTCAGGGCCAGGCCCAGAGTGAGAGACTTCAGGGTGGAGCAGCTTGGAGCAGGTGGGGCCTCAAGTAGCTGGGAGCACTTGACCCAGACATGCTGTGGGACTTAGAGCTCCCATGAGGTCACAGCTCTGGAGGGGCACAGGAAGGGCATGGAACCCCTTCCAGTCTGCCATTTTCATGCACTTGAGAATCTGCAGTTAACAACCATCTTTGGCCCCATGCTTTGTGCTGTCTCCTTCCTCTCCCATGCTGGGGGATGGGGCTCCCAAGACCTTCCCTGGGGCTGCCACCAAATCTGTCTGAGGTTTGGCACCAAAGGCAGAATGGAATGTCACTGCTTATGGTTGCTAAGGTATGGTGGCTATGTTATAATGCCTTGATCATTCAGATCCAGTAGATTGTGCACGCCAGTACAGAGTTGATGCAAACTTAGAGTTATTCTTGCTGTGGTATATGCATGTATTTCTGCTCTTGTTTAAAATATTGTAGCTTTACAATATATTCCAGATTACTGGGGGAAATCACAAGAAAGACTTTGGTAAGAGTTTTTGTGTTTAAAAAAGGAAGAGAGAAATTCTTCAGAAGTAAATGTCTGAGGAATCAAAGAAATGGACTGAGGGTACATGGAAGGAAGTAGAAGTTCAGGGGGGATGAGATGTGAACTATGGTGTGGTTTCTTATATGGAAGGTTTTAGAAGGTCAAAGGGGATATGAACTATGTTTGTTGTGGTTTCTTATACTACATGTGTAAATGTAACCTACCTTTAAATGTATGTATGTGTATGTAACTTGGGTCCAACAGTGCATATGTGTGAAAGTAACTATTGTTTACAATAACATGTTTTAAACAGCAACCACGTGGCTTTCCTTCATTTTGGCTGGTGAACTCATGATGCAGGCAACCATGTGGCTTTACTAAGGTTATACAGAGGTATCCAGGTTAATAAAAAGCTAACTTAGAGATTTATACCTAAGTACTTATGTCTTTGCCAAATGTTCAACAGCAAGCTTCTAGAGAATTTAAATAGATGGCTACATGTGTTTAATAAACAAGGTATTTGATAAATATTAAAGCTTCTCCTCAATGCATTTATACACAAGAATGTACCTTGCTCTGGCAGCTAAACTTTGTAATCTAAGTGCCACCCAGGTGATAGTCACCAGAAGCTGGGATATTCTTTTCTTGTGATGTAATAAAACAGTGACCTAGGCAAAGGCCTTGGAGCAGATTCTGACTCCATGAGTCTCAACCCTTTGGGTGTTGAAAAACCTTTTTACAGGGGTAGCCTAGGACCACCTATATGACAGATGTTTGCATTGAGATTCAACAATGGCAAAACTGCAGTTATAGAAAATCATTGAGAAAGTTAAGAACCAGTGACTTGGAGAATGCTTGTCCTTACTCCAGGTCTATTCAGGCTTTGAAATCTATGCCTAGTCTCCTTGTCTTTGCTAAATTTGTTAAGCTTAAGCTATTTGGATAAAATAAGTCATATAAATGTTTTATATTGATATTTTGTTTTGGTTTCTTTACTGAACCCATATATGATACTAGAAGAGCTTTAATTTAAAATCATTGTTTTTAAGGCTACTTATTGTAGACTGTTGGAGAACGTAAGTAAATAGTCAGTCATCTTATAAATGACCAAGATTTTTAATTGTAGTCATGCTAAGTACTGATATAATTTATTACAGGGATAAGCTTTACTCAGTCCCTTGCATATGTTTTCAGGATTGAGCTTAGAACAAGTAACTAGAAACAAAGTTTGTCTATTCAGATATACTTGAACAGCCCCCATACTTCAAAGATCTGAAGAATATGGCATTTAAAATGTTGATCTAAAAGCTTATTATATCAGACAGATGTCCAGATCCTAGCAGTAATCCAAGGTCTCCAAAGAAGATTATGTATGGGGCACCACAACATCTCCACCTGGATTAGGGCAATGCTGACTACAGGGTAAGATGCCCCAGTGCAATGCCTGCCACTGGGATCTGGCCCAGAATGTGTACAAGCAACAGGATACTGGAAATTGACTGCACCTTTTCCTAGATAAAGTAAGATCAGTCTTCCCCAGTTCCCTCTTCTACATAAAAGATACTCTGCCTTGGGGTTGGGGATTTAGATCAGTGTAGAGTGTTTGCTTAGCAAGCACAAGGCCCTGGGTTCGGTCTTCGGCTCCAGAAGAAAAAAAATACTCTGCCTTATGGGCCTGATGGCCAAAGAAAATTGATGCTGTACTGATACTTGTGCCTTCTATGCTATGGAGACCTGGGTATGGACTGGTCCCTGTCATTTATAGAATCAGAAGCTGCTTGGTCTGCACTAAGATATAATTGATCCTTCTCAGATCTCTGATAGCACTGACAGCTAGGCTAGCTATAACTTTGTCAGCTTGGCAGCATCAGACAACCATATCCTCCCACAAAGCTATAGTCAGCTTTTTAGCTCATTTTTAAGAAAATGTTTTAAAGATATATAAAGATCTGAGAATATAAAAGCTTATAAGCTTTGAGGATCTCAGAAAATGATTTAAGATATAAATGCAAGTAGTAAAGAGATAAATAAATGATTTACATTATGAAAAATGTTTCAAATTGTTCTCCCCTTCTATGAAGTAACAGTTCAGAGCTTAATATTCAGTAGAGTTTTGATAAGCTTTTAGAACAATAATTACTTACTCTTAAGTCACAAGCTCAACATTTTAGATTGATTATGGTTGTCATCTAAATATAAACATAAAAGTACTTCTCATCGGGCCAAAAATAGTAATCTCTGTCCAATTTAAACCTGGCTCTCTGGATAGAAGGAAAATGCACATTCTTTTAACCCAAATCTGTATTTCTTGCTAGGACTCTAAGCTATGAGTCCATTTCTGCTGTTTTACAGATACCCATCACCTGCTTTGTCTATGATGTGGATTTTGATGCAGATTGGTTACACTAAGGTATCTAAAACTTTTATGTCATTTTATAAGATAGTTTGTCTAGGCCTCAGAGAATTGAAGAGTCATAAACCCTGGATCCACTTCAGAGGGGTTGGAAGGACTCCAGATAAGTACAGCTTAAATTTACCCCCACTTGTCTATACCTAAGGATTGTGTGTTTTCACTCTCCTATTCTTGGGACTCCTGCTCTAACCAGTTACTAATAAGGGTTCCAAATAAGTTCATAAATTTTAACTTCTGTTCCTAGTTTAAATTTTTCTCAACAGATTTCCACTTGGCTAGCAGACACCTCCAAGCTTCAGTGCTGACTACATTGCTCCAGATGATTATGAGCTCTGGACTTGCTAAAAGCTGACTTGGGCCAGGCCAGCCAAGGTGATTGTTCCCTATCTCTACAGCTGAGTCAGATGGCCACATGCTGCTGGAAAATGCCCCATTTCCAGCCTTTGACCAGCCTTTGAGCCTTTTTGGGGGGCCCTGACAACAATGCCCCAATGCCATCTCAAAGCAGTCCCAGAAGAGATAACATTATCCCATGTTCCTTGTCCAGAAGAAGGCTGAAATGCTGGGTCAAAAGGAAACTCCCTGGCATAGAGGCAAGATAGCCAACTATAAAGCTCATTGCCATAGCAGGAAAACACATTTAGAGTTGTCAACAGATAAATTTATTAGCTGAAATGATTCTGCAATAAGATAAGACCCTTGAACTTCTTTGTGCAGAACCAAAGAGGTATTATATAAGATCACCATCTGGTTGTACTCAAAGATCAGAACTAAAGGGCCTTAAGATTCACAATAGATATTGATGCTGCTGCCCTAGCAAAATCTGTTAGCTGATGGTTCTTAGGTCCCAATACCCTTGAACCTCTGGACAGGTAGGACTCATGGTTGAATCCTGTCATTGAAACTTGTGAAAAGGGAAAATGAAGACAATGTAAAGGCCTAGACTTGACTTTACATACTCCATCTTAGGGAAGGGCCACCATCTTAGACCACCTGGTGCCTAGAGATTCTACTTAGTTCCAGGAAGAAATGCAGGAATATGCCATGGCAACTGAAACAGATACCATAGAAGAAGCCAATTAAGAAACAGGGCAGTAAAGTTCAATAAGATCCAGTAGCTCCTGCAGATACCCTGTTGAGGTTTATGGCCCTTGAAGATACCCAGATAATCTTGTCAGTAGGTATGGTTCCCTGCCAAAAGTCTAGCCCAATAGTTTCAAATGTGGTTTCTTGCTGAAAGTCTAGACCAATAGTTTCAAAAATTACCTTGCCCCATATCTCTTCTACCAAGTTGTCTTCTTCTAAATTACAACCTTCCCTAGGGGCTGACTTATTTTCTGGCTCCGGAGCATGCAGTTCCTCCCTTTCAGGAGCCAGTTTTTATTACCAGACAACATGGTCATTGCTCTAAGAGGATACAGAACCCTAAAGGGACTCTGGAGATTCACTCAAGCTTCCAATACATAACCCTCCATTGACTTCTCTCTTCCTGCCTCACTAACCAGTCAAAGAACAAGCATAAAGAACTCCCTCCCAGCAACATTAAGCACCCCCTCCATCTCTAAGGGAGGAAGGTATTTGCTCTTACCACAGCTCCAGTGACTCCCAAGTCCTCAGCAGTCTGTGCTTTGATAGAAGAAGCTCTGAAGATGCCAAGGAGCCAAGATTCCTATAAGGAAACCATGTTGGCTTTACCTGAGAGGGATGGTTGTGCTGGCAACTCCACACACACACACACACACACACACACACACACACACACACACATCCCCCCAGGGTCAGTAAGTAGACAGGTCCTGACATTAGGTGGGGATAGAAAGAGACAGACAATGGGGTCGAGGATGCTGAAATGCACCTGGCTCACTTACTCTATGTCCTGGGAGCTGAGTTCCTTGAAGCTCAGGGTCCTGGCAGTCTTCTTGTTGTTTCCCCTGTCCAGAGAAGCAGGAAGTGTGATCTGGGATGGCTGCTAACCTGTCCATGCAATCCTTGGAGAGTAACTGGCTTTGAGGAATCAATATATAGCCACTGTGAATGCTTGAAAGGGTGAACTACACTAAAAACCTATTTACTTTGACAATTCTATGAGTAGACTGAATCTTCACTCCAAATCTTAGACCCTAGATTAGGCACAAACCACAGCCAAACACCACTTTGCACTGAGAGATCCTTTCTTAAGTGGGAGCAGAAAAGTTCAAGTGGCTGCTTTCTGACTCAGGCAGAAACTGCAGCAAACGACCTTGTGGGTGTAATTTTTAAGAGAAAGGTATTATGCCCAGATCAAGAGACCCCCAAATACCACCCAGGAGAGTGTATCAATATGCAAAAGCAAAAAGTCTTTATTCAAGCTTCAGCTTGGACTCCCCACCTGTCCAATGTATGGTGAGAATTGAGAGTGCTGAACCCAGGCAGGGTAGTGGGTTTGTTGTTGTTGTTGTTGTTGTTGTTGTTGTTGTTGTTATCATAGTAGAGGTTGAGGGTAAGGGGATTTTCAGGGTTTAGACCTGATTGGCTGACATTTGTCTAGGGGTGTCTTGGTAAATGGGGATAGGTGCTTGTTGGGCTGAGGGACACCTGGTGATATCTATAATTGCTGAAGTGTTAGGTATTTCCTCTGGAACATTAGGTATTTTTCTCCTGGGATGCTGATCAGACCACTGGATGTCAGTTTATTGCTTTTCATAGAATCTAGAACACCCAGCTGTCAAATAATGACCTGGAGACTTTTTTTTTTTGAGACTTCTTATTAATAATGAAAGCTTGGCCTTAGCTTAGGCTTGTTTCTAATTAGCTCTTATAACTTAAATTAACTCATTTTCATTCATCCATGTGCTGCCACATGGCTTGTGGCTTTTCATCTATTCCGGCATGTCCTGCTTCCTCTGTTTCAAGATGGTGACTCCCTCTTTCTTCTTCCCAGAGCTCTTTCTGTCCCACCTATACTTCCTGCCTACCTATTAACCTTTAATTACTAGCATTTTATTAACCCAATCACAGTGATATATCTTTACACAGTGTAATCAATTATCTCAAAACATATCAACTTCTTGCTTGCTGAAATATTTGTAACTCTATATGAATATGTTTCCCATCTCAAAGAATATTTGAGCAACCAACTTGCCCAGGAATTTAGAAAGAGGAGAAGGTTCTAGAAGCCCTGATTTGTGCAAGAGTTGAACACTGGGTGATGCAAGCCTAAATCTTGAGAAGGACACAGCTCTATTCTGTCTCTGTAAGGTAATGCAGAAGAACCACTAAATACCTTGCAGAGCAACTTGGGAAAACATTTGGATGAACACTAGACTGTGTTCATATGTCTTTGTTTGGTTGGTTGGTTGGGATTTTGTGTGTGTGTGTGTCTGTGTGTGTGTGTGTGTGTGTGTGTGTGTGTGTGTGTGTGTGTGTGTGGTAAGACAGGGTCTCATTTAGCCCTGGTTGTTCTTGGACTGGCTATGTTACCAGCAAAGACATGGAACTCCTGATCCTTCTGCCACCCTCCCCCACCAAGTGTTGGAATCATAAGTCTGTGTGTGTGCCTCTAGGTATGGTTTTATTTCAGGTTTTATCATTGATGTTTTGTAGTTAGTTAATGTTCACAATAAAGGGATGCTTCTGCAATTTTCACATATTTATAACTTTGTACCTTGCCCCATTTCCCTCTTTTATGTCTGTGCCCTCCCCCACTAATTTCATAATTAACATTCTTCTTCCCCTCGTATCATACATGCCAATCTACATTTCATACATGAGAGACCTGTGAGTTGCTTTTCCCCTTCTCGTTAGTCTCTATTCCTCACCCCCTCTTCCTCTTTCCTTGTATGTATGAGTGTGTGTGTGTGTGTGTGTGTGTGTGTGTGTATTTTGTGTGATCTTAATCTCTCTGTGTGTTTGTACACTTCATGTTAAGCACAAATTCTACCATTGTACTTTATAGCTCCATCTCTCAAGTAATTTTGACTTTGCTTCCACACACAGTTAAATTTGATGTCTACACATGCCAGTCTTGATTGGCTAATTTGTAAATATTTCATTTCCCCATTTCTTAACTTCCTTATTTTCCAGTGGAATCTGCCAGGAATATGTCAAAAACTTTTCTGCTCAGGGTAAGGATGGAGTTCAGAGGTAGAAGATTTACCTAGTATTTGTGAAGTCTGGTGTCATTTCAAAACACACAAACACACACACACACACACACACACACACACACACACACACACAGATAAAGAGACAGTCAGACATACAGTGAAAGACACTGATACAGACTGAGAGATCTAGTTCCTTCCTGAGACTTTCATGAATTTGGTTGTGGGTGTGAATCACAGCCAATCCTGGAACAGTCTCTGTTTTCTTTTTGACCCTTTTGTAACATCACAATGGGGGAAATTACTCATCTTCCATCTTGTTCTAGATCAGCAGAGCTTAGATTTGTAACCACTGAGAACATTCTCCCTGTTGTCCAGTGGCCAGTGAGAACAAGTGCTGTAATATGAATTCTAAAAGGTCTTACTAATACAAAACCCAGAGCCAGATATTAGGGTAAAAGCTGAAAGATCAGAGAAGCAAAGAGCAAGCCACTAGTTCTTACCCCCATGAAATCATCCTCCGAAAGAGAGTGAGCTGCTTGCTCCACCCTCACTTATAACTTCCTCTTCTCCTCCAGCTCTATCCTTCCTGTCTGTCTGTACAGACCTCCTGGCCTCTCTGATTAACTAGTGGCTGGCTCCTCCTTCTGAGTTTCAGGCAAGCTTTATTTGTTAGAGCACAGATAAAATATCACCACAAAGTGCTGACTTGTGGAGTGGACAAACGCCTTCAAGACATAGAGTGACAAGCAGTTCTCTCCTAGTCTGAATGCCAGGTCTAAAGGATGTATCTTTAGGAGCCATCTATTTCTCAAGTTTCCTTAGGTTGTATGATAAAAACCTGGGATTAAAGGTGTATGTCACCACAGCCAGTCTCTGTTTCTCTCCTAGACAGAATCAATCTCATGTCATCCATGGTGGCTTTGAACTCACAGAGATCCAGACTGATCTCTGCCTCTCAAGTGCTAGGATTAAAGGCATGCACCACCACACCATAGCCAGGCCTCTATGTTTAATCTAGTGGCTTGTTCTGATCTCTAATCTTCAGACAAATTTCATTAGGGTACACAATATATCACCACAGCCATCCCAGTCCACACAGGCCTTGTCACCATTACTTTCATTATCTAGATATGTATGTGTTAATCTCTTGTGCTCATGCTTTCTTTCCCCAGGTACCACAAGCCAGTAAGTCTGCAACTCTTGGGGAAATTACATATTCTCTTAGTACAGTGGTTCTCGAGCTCTGGTTCAGGACTCTTTTGAGGGGTCAGAGGACCCTTTCAAAGGAGTTGCCTAAGACCATCTGAAAACACAGATATTTACATTATAATTCACAGCAGTAGCAAAACTTCACTTATGTAGTAGCAATGAATATAACTTTATGAATGGGTTACCCAACATGAGGGACTATATTAAAGTTTTACAGGGTTAGGAAGGTTGAGAGCCAATGCATTAGAAGATTATGTCTTTATACACATTATCTTGATAACTGGTAACAATGATCTTTATTCTCAATGGCTCTCTGTTTCCCCTTTCAAGCCTCTGTTTAAAAATTCCAGTTCCCAGCAATTCTCCAACCTCACGTTTCAGAGTGCTGGGATTTAAGCATGAGCCTGCATACAGTGCAGAGCCTCAGCTTTCCTTCACTAATTCTGGAAGAGAACTTCCTGAATCTTTTCAGGGATGCATGGTCCTCAGCTTGTCCATCCTGTGGGTGCTTTTCACATCTGTGGTTAAGCATTAAGAGCTGGTATTGTGGGTTGGAGAGATGTCTCAGCCGTGAGGAGGGCTGTGTCCTCTTCCAGAGTACTGTAACTCCAGTTGCAGGTGACCTGACATCCTCACACAAATGCAAAACACAAATGCACCTGAAATAAAACTAGATAAATCATTGAATTTTTATTTTAAAAAACCTAGTTTTGTTGTTTTGTGTGTGTTTGTCTTTTTTCTCTCTTTTTTCTTTCTTTTTTCCTTCTTTCCTTCCTTCCTCTCTTTCTTTCTTTTTTAAGGGAGGATTTCTCTATATAGCCCTGGCTATCCTAGAACTCATCACATAGATCAATCTGGCCTCAAACTCAATCTGCCTCCCTGCCAAATGCTAGGATTAAAGTCAAGAGCAACCATACCAGGTAAAGAGATCATTTTTAATCCATAATAAAACTTACTGACACCTTCACACAGACATACATGCAGGCAAAACACCAATAAATATGAAATAACAATAAATAAATCATTGAAATTTTTATTTTTTAAAAAAGAACTAGTTTTGTTGTTTGGTGGGATTTTTGTTGATCTTTCTTAATCTGTAAAAACAAATATTGGTTTTGACATACAATTAATGCTGAAATGCAGCTGGCTCACTTACTCTATGTCCTAGAAGCTGAGTTCCTTGAAGCTCAGGGGCCTGGCAGTCTTCTTGTTGTTTCCCCTGTCCAGGGAAGCAGGAAGTGTGATCTGGGATGGCTGCTAACCTGTCCATGCAATCCTTGGAGAGTAACTGGCTTTGAGGAATCAATATATAGCCACTGTGAATGCTTGAAAGGATGAACTACACTAAAAACCTATTTACTTTGACAATTCTATGAGTAGACTGAATCTTCACTCCAAATCTTAGACCCTGGATCAGGCACAAACCACAGCCAAACACCACTTTGCACTGAGAGATCCTTTTTTAAGTGGGGGCAGGAAAGTTCAAGTGGCTGCTTTCTGACTCAGGCAGAAACTGCAGCAAATGACCTTGTGGATGTAATTTTTAAGAGAAAGGTATTATGCCCAGATCAAGAGACCCCCAAATACCACCCAGGAGAGTGTATCAATATGCAAAAGCAAAAAGTCTTTATTCAAGCTTCAGCTTGGACTCCCCTACCTGTCCAATGTATGGTGAGAATTGAGAGTGCTGAACCCAGGCAAGGTAGTGGGTTTGTTGTTGTTGTTGTTGTTGTTGTTGTTGTTGTTGTTGTTGTTGTTATCATAGTAGAGGTTGAGGGTAAGGGGATTTTCAGGGTTTAGACCTGATTGGCTGACATTTGTCTAGGGGTGTCTTGGTAAATGGGGATAGGTGCTTGCTGGGCTGAGGGACACCTGGTGATATCTATAATTGCTGGAATGTTAGGTATTTCCTCTGGAACATTAGGTATTTTTCTCCTGGGATGCTGATCAGACCACTGGATGTCAGTTTATTGCTTTTCATAGAATCTAGAACACCCAGCTGTCAAATAATGACCTGGAGACTTTTTTTTTTTTGAGACTTCTTATTAATAATGAAAGCTTGGCCTTAGCTTAGGCTTGTTTCTAATTAGCTCTTATAACTTAAATTAACTCATTTTCATTCACCCATGTGCTGCTACATGGCTTGTGGCTTTTCATCTATTCCTGCATGTCCTGCTTCCTCTGTTTCAAGATGGTGACTCCCTCTTTCTTCTTCCCAGAGCTCTTTCTGTCCCACCTATACTTCCTGCCTACCGATTAGCCTTTTATTACTAGCATTTTATTAACCCAATCACAGTGATATATCTTTACACAATGCAGTCAATTCTCTCACAACATAACAACTTCTTGCTTGCGGAAATATTTGTAACTCTATATGAATCTGTTTCCTATCTCAAAGAGTGTTTGAGCATCCAACTTGCCCAGGAAATTTAAAAAAAAAAAAAATCCACAGTATTGGGTTGTTGAAAGAGGAGAAGTTTCTAGAAGCCCTGATTTGTTCAAGACTTGGACACTGGGTGATGCAAGCCTAAAGCTTAAGAAGGACACAGCTCTATTCTGTCTCTGTAAGGTAATTCAGAAGAACCACTAAATACCTTGCAGAGCAACTTGAGAAAACATTTGGATGAACACTAGACTGTGTTCATATGTCTTTGTTTGTTTGATTTGTTGGGATTGTGTGTGTGTGTGTGTGTGTGTGTGTGTGTGTGTGTGTGTGTGTTTGGTAAGACAGGATCTCATGTAACCCTGGTTGTCCTTGGACTGGCTGTGTTACCAGCAAGGAGGACATGGGACTCCTGATCCTTCTGCCACCCTCCCCCACCAAGTGTTGGGATCATAAGCCTGTGTGTGCCTCTAGGTCTGGCAGATTTTTATTTCAGGTTTTATCATTGATGCTTTGTAGTTAGTTAATGATCCCAATAAAGGGATACTTCTGCTGTTTTCACATATTTATAACTTTGTACCTTGCCCCATTTCCCGCTCTTATGTCTATGCCCTCTCTGACTAATTTCCTAATTAACATCCTTCTTCCCTCAAATCATACATGCCAATCTACATTTCATATATGAGAGATCTGTGAGTTGCTTTTCCCCTTCTGGTTAGTCTCTATTCCTCAGCCCCTCTTCTCATTTCCTCATATGTATGAGTGTGTGTGTGTGTGTGTGTGTGTGTGTGTGTGTGTGTGTGTGTTTTGTGTGATTTTAATCTCTCTGTGTGTTTGTACATTTCATGTTAAGCACAAATTCTACCACTGTACTTTATAGCTCCATCTCTCAAGTAATTTTGACTTTGCTTCCACACATAGTTAAATTTAATGGATCAAAGACCTCAACATAAAACCAGTTACTCTGAACCTGATAGAAGAGAAAGTAGGAAGTAGTCTTGCATGCATTGGCACCAGGGATCACTTTCCAAATATAACACCAGTAGCACATACACTGAGAGAAACAATCAATCAATGGGACCTGTTGAAACTGAGAAGCTTTTGTAGAGCAAAGGACATGGTCAACAAAACAAAGCGACAGCCTACAGAATGGGAAAAGTTCTTCACCAACCCCACATCTGACAGAGGGCTGATATCCAGAATATATAAAGAACTCAAGAAATTAAACATCAAAATGCCCAACAGTCCAATTAAGAAATGGGCTATAGAACTAGACAGAGAATTCTCAACAGAGGAAGTTCAAATGGCTGAAAGACATTTAAGGAATTGCTCAACATCCCTAATTATCTGGGAAATGCAAATCAAAAACGACTCTGAGATACCACCTTACACCTGTCAGAATGCCTAATATCAAAAACACAGAAGACAGCTTATGCTGGAGAGGATGTGGAGCAAGGGGAACTCTCCTCCACTGCTGGTGGGAATGCAAACTTGTACAGCCACTTTGGAAATCAATATGGTGCTTCTTTATAAAATTGGGAATCCATCTCCCCCAAGACCCAGCAGTAGCACTCTTGGGCATATACCCTGGAATGCTCAATCATACCACAAGGGCATTTGCTCAGCTATGTTCATATCAGCATTGTTTGTAATAGCCAGAACCTGGAAACAACCTAGATGCCCTTCAACTGAAGAATGGATAAAGAAAATATGGTACATATTCACAATGGAGTACTACTCAGCAGAGAAAAACAATGACATCTTGAGGTTTGCAGGCAAATGGATGGATCTAGAAAAAATCATCCTGAGTGAGGTAACCCAGACTCAGAAGGACAAACATGGTATGTACTCACTCATAGGAGGATGCTAGATGTAAAACAAAGATGACTAGACTGCTACACAACTCCAGGGAGGCTACCTAGAAAATAGGACCCTAGGAAAGACACAGGGATTGCCCAATAACAGAGAAATGGATGAGATCTATATGAACAACCTGGACTACAGTGGGAGTAATGAAGGGCAAGTTTGAGGGAAGGACAGCTTAGGGGAGCAGGAGATCCCAGCTGGATCAAGAACAGAAAGGGAGAACGAGGAATAACAGACCATGATAAATGAAGACCACATGAGAACAGGAATAGGCAGAGTGCTGGAGAGGTCCCCAGAAATCCACAATGATATATCCTCTGCATACTGCTGGCAATGGTTGAGCGAAAGCCTGATCTGACCTAATCTGGAGATCAGATTGCCAAACACCCTAACAGTCATGCTGGAACACTCATCCAATAACTGTTGGAAGTGGATGCAGAGATCCTCAGCCAGGCCCCAGGTGGAGCTCCAGGAGTCCAATAGCCGAGAAAGAGGAGAGACTGTAAGAGTGTAAATTGTTGAGACCAAGTATGGAAAAGCACAGGGACAAATACCCAAATGAATGGAAGCACATGAATTATGAACGAAAGGCTGTGGAGTCCCCAGCTAGATCAGGCCCTCTGGATAAGTGAGACAATTGAATAGCTTGAACTGTATGGGAGGCACCCAGGCAAAGGGACCCGGACCTGTCCTGAGTGTATGAGCTGGCTGTTTGGAAACTTGGGCTTACACAGGGACACTTTGCTCAGCCTGGAAAGAGGAGACTGGACCTGTTTGTACTGAATCCACCAGGTTTAAATGAATCCCCAGGGGAGTCTTAGCCCTGGAGGAGATGGGAATGGAGGGGAGAGGCTGGGAAGAAGATGGGGGCAGGGCCGGAGGGGGGAGGACAGGGGAACCCATGGCTGTTGTTTAAAATTAAAACACAAATATAATAAAGACAAAAAAGAATTTAATGTCTACACATGCCAGTCATGATTTGCTACTTTGTAAATATTTCATTTCTTCATTTCTTAACTTCCTTATTTTCCAATGGAATCTGCTAAGAATATGTCAAAAACGTTCTGCTCAGGGTAAGGATAGAGCTCAGAGGTATTTTACCTTGTATGTGTTAAGTTTAGTGTCATTTCAAAACACAGAGAGAGAGAGAGAGAGAGAGAGAGAGAGAGAGAGAGAGAGAGAGGGAGGGACGGAGGGAGAGAGAGAGAGAGAGAGACTGACAGACATACAAAGACACTGACACAGACTGAGAAATCTGGTTCTTTCCTGTGACTTTCATGAATTTGGTTGTGGGTGTGAATCAGAGCCTCCCCTGGAACAGTCTCTCTTTTCTTTTTGACCCTTTTGTAACATCACAATGGGGGAAATTACTCATCTTCCATCTTGTTCTAGATCAGCAGAGCTTAGATTTGTAACCACTAAGAACATTCTCTCTGTTGTCCAGCGGCCAGTGAGAACAAGTGCCGTAACATGAATTCTAAAAGGTCTTACTAATACAAAACCCAGAGCCAGATGTTAGAGTAAAAACTGAAAGATCAGAGAAGCAAAGAGCAAGACACTAGTTCTTACCCCCACGAAATCCTCCGCCGAAAGAGAGTGAGCTGCTTGCTCCACCCTCACTTATAACTTCCTCTTTCCCTCCAGCTCTATCCTTCCTGTCTCTGTACAGACTTCCTGGCCTCTCTGATTAACTAGTGGCTGGCTCCTCCTTCTGAGTTTCAGGCAAGCTTTATTTGTTAGAACACAGATAAAATATCACCACAAAGTGCCGACTTGTGGAGTGGTCAAATGCCTTCAAGACATAGAGTGACAAGCAGTTCTCTCCTAGTCTGAATGCCAGGTCTAAAGGATGTGTCTTTAGGAGCCATCTGTTTCTCAAGTTTCTTTAGGTTTTATGATAAAAACCTGGGATTAAAGGTGTATGTCACCACAGCCTGTCTCTGTTTCTCTCCTAGACTGAATCAATCTCATGTCATCCATGGTGGCTTTGAACTCACAGAGATCCAGATTGATCTCTGCCCTTCAAGTGCTAGGATTAAAGGCATGCACCACCACACAATAGCCAGGCCTCTATGTTTAATCTAGTGGTTTGTTCTGTTCTCTGATCTTCAGGCAAATTATATTAGGGTACACAATATATCACCACAGCCATCCCAGTGCACACGGGCTTTGTCACCATTACTTTCATTATCTAGATATGTGTGTGTTAATCTCTTGTGCTCATGCTTTCTTTCCCCAGGTACCACAAGCCAGTAAGTCTGCAACTCTTGGGGAAATTTCATATTCTCTTAGTACAGTGGTTCTCAAACTCTGGTTCAGGACCCTTTTGAGGGGTCAGAGGACCCTTTCAAAGGAGTTGCCTAAGACCATCTGAAAACATGGATATTTACATTATAATTCACAGCAGTAGCAAAACTTCACTTATGTAGTAGCAATGAATATAATTTTATGGATGGGTCACCCAACATGAGGGACTATATTAAAGTTTTACAGGGTTAGGAAGGTTGAGAGCATCTACATTAGAAAATTATGTCTTTATACACATTATTCTGATAACAGGTAACAATGATCTTTATTCTTAATGGGTCTCTGTTTCCCCTTCATGCCTTGTTTAAAAAATTCCAGTTCACAGCAATTCTCCTGCCTCCAGTTTCAGAGTACTGGGATTCAAGCATGAGCCAGCATACAGTGCACAGCCTCAGCTTTCCTTCACTCATTCTGGAAGAGAATTTCCTGAATCTTGTCAGGGCTGCATCTTCCACAGCTTGTCCATCCTGTGGATGCTTCTCACATCTGTGGTTAAGCATTAAGAGCTGGTATTGTGGGTTGGAGAGATGGCTGAGCTGTGAGGAGAGCTGTGTCCTCTTCCATAGTGCCAGGCTTCAATTCCTAGCTCCCACATGGCAGCTCATATCTGTCTGTAACTCCAGTCCAGGTGACCTGACACCCTCACACAGACATATAAGCAGGCAAAACACCAATGCACTTGAAATACAACTAAGTAAATCATTGAATTTTTATTTTAAAAAGCTGAGTTTTGTTGTTTTGTGTGTGTTTGCATTTCCTTCCTTCCTTCCTTCCTTTCTTCCTCCCTCCCTCCCTCCTTCTTTCCTTCCTTCCTTCCATTCTTCCTTCCTTCCTTTCTTTCTTTGTCTTTTCCTCTGTTTCTTTCTTAAGGCAGGATTTCTCTGTGTAGCCCTGGCTGTCCTTGAACTCATCACATAGATCAACTTGGCCTCAAACTCAAAGAGATCTGCCTCCCAGCCAAATGCTAGGATTAACGGCAAGAATAACCACACCAAGTAAAGATATCATTTTTAATCCATAATAAAACTTACTGACACTCTCATGCAAAAATACATGCAGGCAAAACACCAGTAAATATAAAATAAAACTAAATAAATCGTGGAAAATTTTATTTAAAAAAGAACTAGTTTGTTTTTTGGAGAGTTTTTTGTTGATCTTTCTTAATCTGTAAAAACAAAATTGATTTTGAGATGCAATTAAAACAAATTTATCTCTGAAGGGTTGGGCTTTTAATTTAGAAGGATTTGAGGAGCATTGAGGCTCAGAAAGAACCCTAAGACCTCACACATGTTCAGAACTCACTCTAACTGAGCCACACCCCAAGCCACTGGAGGGACTATTTACAAACTCTAAAGGAAGGCCTTAGTGTCACCAGTGGGGAGGAAGACTGAGAGAGAAAATATTCATAAAGAAAGTGAACACCACCTCTTCCATGAGTAGGTTCTGGGCCTGCATTCCCATCAGCCTCGTGATAACAATTGAAAGTGAGTAGGAAGTGCTCTCTGCTTAGTGCTCTGCACATGTGTGATGTCTATGGGACATTTGGATGATCTTGCAGCAGCGTCTGACAGTAGGAGTCACGTGTGTCGGGGGGCAGCCTGGGAACTGCTCTTTTACAAAGCAGCCAGAAGATTCTGACAGGTGGCTGAGGCTGGGAACCAATCTGCTTCATGGCAGCTCTGACCCAGCTCCCATGATATGCCACACATTTGTCCTGCCTTACAAACAGATTGTTAATCTCTTCTGCAGTATTTCTCTCCACCCTGAAAGACAGAAATCAAAACCCATCAAGAGCCTGGAGAGCAGTGTGTCTGTGGAGGGCACAGCAGGTCACTGTGGCCAGTGGCAGAGACTCACAGTGGTGCCACAGCAGTGAGAGCCACACAGGTAACTGGAAGTCCAGCAGGAACTTCAGCCAGGCTCCAGCTATGGCTCTCAGGCTCATGAGGCTACTGGAAAAAAGTAGACGGTCGAGGAGGTGGACTGACTGATACTCTGGGTGGCTCCAGCAGTTTTCTCTCCTCTTCTTAGTTTCCTTTGTTTCCTTTACCTTTCCTATTTCTGAACTGAAAAACACTTCTTAAACAACTCAGAATTATTGGGCCTATAAGGTAAACTCACACCCATGCTGGTGTGGTGGCTCTCTCCTTCAGTCTCAGCAGCCTGGGAGGCTAGGGTAACGTATTGTTACACATTGAAGGCCATTCTGGGTATATTATGAGTTTAAGGTTAGCCTGACCTACATAGTGAGTCATTGTCTGAAACATTGTAAAATCTCCTCTCTCAGTTCTGTGAAATGCCATTTCTGGACATAGCAGGATTGCTGTACTGATGAATTCACAGTAGCCATGAGCATGAGCACAAGACTTGCTCAAGATCAGGCCAGTCAGTACTCCATCATGGATGGGAAGGAGTCATGAGGCTCCATCCTAGAAAAGCTATTAGCAACTGATGGTTGCTGGAGAGGTGGTGTCTTAGTTAGGGCTACTATTACTGTGTTGAAACACCATCACCAAAGCAATTTGGGAGGAAAGGGCTTATTTGACTTACACTTATACATTTTAATCCATAATTGAAGGGATCAAGGACAGGAAATCAAACAGGGCAGGAACCTGGAGGCAGGAGCTGATGTAGAGGTCATCAAGGAGTACTGCTTACTGGCTTGCTCCCCATGGCTTGCTCAGACTGTCTTCTTATAGACCCTAGGACCACCTGCCCAGGGATGATCCCACCAAGAAAGGGCTGGCCCTCCCTCATCAATCATGACTTAAGAATATGTGCTATAGGAAAACTTAAAGCCTAATCTCATGGAGACATTTTTTTTTAATTGAGGTTCCCATTTCTCAGATGACTAGATGGTGACAGGTTGACATAAAACTGTGGTGATATTGTCCCCCCTAATATATTATGCAGCCTAATAAACTTATCAGGTTTCAGACAACAGAACAGCCACTGGATAGCCATAGAGGTTAGAAAATTGTGGCACACATACCTTTAATCCTATCACTTGGGAGGCAGAGATCCATATCTCGTGAGTTCAAGGCCACCCTGGAAACAACCAGGTCTGTAAACACAAACCTTTAATCCCAGGAAGTGATGGCAGCAAGCAGAAAAGTATATAAGGTGTGGGGACCAGAAACTAGAAGCTTTTTAGGTCTTTTAAGATTTTAGGCTTTTAACAGCATTTCAGCTGAGATCCATTCAGATGAGGACTCAGAGGCTTCCAGTTTGAGGAAATAGGATTGACTGAGAAGTTGGCAAAGTGAGGTTAGCTGTGGATTGTTCTGCTTTTCTTATCTTTCAGAATCCATCCCAATTTTTGCCTCCTTGTTTTTTATTTAATAAGACCATTTAGAAATTTGTCTACATCTGGCACCCAGCGTTGTGGCACAAATTCACAACAAAAGCTGCTTGCCTGTGGCCTTTCAGTCCCCAGGTCAGGCTCTAGTTGCACACGGCCAGATGTGGTGGCACTCACTGGTAGGGTTTGCTGAAGGACACAGAGGCAGGAGCATCCTGAGATCCAGGCTAGCCTGGGGGCTTGTTGAGGAGAAGCTGCAAACCGGGGCTGGGCCAGGCCATAAATGGTAGCAGTGGGACCATAGAGATGGCAGCTGCTGCTCCAAGGTGCCTGCTGTTTCTCGGGGTGTTGATGGCTGTAGTGATGCTGCTACTGGGGACTAAGTTTTTGCCGCTGCTTGTTCAGAGAGCATTTGCCGGGCCCATTGTGTTACAAGAAAACATTGTCAAAGGTCAGTTTGGAGAAGTTTGATGAGTCAAGTGGTGGGGAGAAGTTGCTGTTTAGAAATTCTCTAGTGTAAAACATTCATGGTTCCAAGAGGCAGACATTTATCAGACTGTGATTGCTCCGAACCACTGAGTAGGCACGGACAACACACAAATTCTGCTGGGAACCATGACCATGCCTAACAGTGACTTAGAAATCTCCCTAAAAGATGCTGGGACCCCACAATGATGATTCCACAGGGGGAGTAATAATACCACTTAGCTGACCAACATCACCCAAAGATCAGCTTTGAACTACAAACTGCTCAGGACAATTTTGAGATGGCTAGCTGAGATGATCCAGCCTCACAGACTGTTTGAGCAAGGACTTGAGATGAGCCCTACAACTTTTTACCTTATGCAGAGACTAGACAACAAATGATGCAGCTACCTCTCACAGGACTTGACAATTATCACAAAGTTTTTCTTTTCAGGTTTCCCTAAAGGAGATTTTGCTCCCAGACAGCAAGAAATAATTTTAGAAACATGACACCCACATTCCCAAGAGGTGGGTGGGTGGGTTTTGGTCATTCAATTAGTTGTACATATTGTCATTGTTTATGATGGTTTGTTACAAGTTATTAATTGTTAATGGTAAAAAAGAAAGGCTGACAACCTAGATGTCCTTCAACTGAAGAATGGATAAAGAAAATATGGTACATGTACACAATGGAGTACTACGCAGCAGAGAAAAACAATGACATCATGAGGTTTGCAGGCAAATGGATAGATCTAGAAAAAATCATCCTGAGTGATGTAACCCAGACTCAGAAGGACAAACATGGTATGTTCTCACTCATAGGAGGATACTAGATGTAAAACAAAGATGACTAGACTGCTACACAACTCCAGGGAGGCTACCTAGAAAACGAGACCCTAGGAAAGACACAGGGATCCCCCAAGGACAGAGAAATGGATGAGATCTACATGAACAACCTGGACTACAGTGGGAGTAATGAAGGGCAAGTTTCAAGGGAAAGAGAGCTTGGGGGAGCAGGAGATCCCAGCTGGATAAAGAACAGAAAGGGAGAACAAGGAATAACAGACCATGATAAATGAAGACCACATGAGAATAGGAAGAAGAAAAGTGCTAGAGGTCCCCAGAAATCCACAATGATACATCCTCTGCAGACTGCTGGCAATGGTCGAGAGAAAGCCTGATCTGACCTAGACCCATGGGGCATCCTCAAAGTGCAGGTGACAGATGCTGAGAGCCAGCACAAGCAGTGAGATTCTGCATGTTTTCTGCTGTGAGGTGCTATGGTGAGCAGGAAGAGGAGAAAGCAATCAGTCAGAGTGCTTTTAAGAGCTGGACTGACATGGCTTGAGGATATGCTCAACCTTGACAGGCAGAGCAGAGATGCAAAAGGCAGACAGTGGCAGTGCCTTGGACAGTGTAGCAGAGACTTTGGACCCCAGCAGCCAGAGCAGGTCTGTCACCTGGAACCAGAGTCCCTGGAGCCCAGAGTCAATTGAGGGATGCCTGGGAGAGCTCAGGGTTGGGGAGAGCAGAAAGGGGGAGCAGCAACTGGAGCCATGTAGTGCAAGGCATGAGAGAGCCCTCGGGACCACAGGACACAGGAGTCCTAGGCAGAAGGCTGATGACAGGGAGGCAAAGCTGGACCAGCACTGAGTCCCCCAGGTCTTGAGGGGACCAACTGGGACTCCTGGACCACACATTGCCACTTTCTACTCCTCCTTGGAGCTGAGCAGTGGTGGTGGGATGTAGTTGGAGAGCTTCTCTCCAGGTTCCACCAAGCCCCCGCAGTCCCACAACCCACGTATAAAATAATCATACAGACACTTATATTATTTAAACTGCTTGGCCATTAGCTCAGGCCTACCATTGTCTAGCTCTTACTCTTATATTTAGCCCATTTCTGTTAGTCTATACTTTGCCACATGGCTTGTGGCTTACCAGTATCTTTACATGTTGCTTCTCATGGCAGCGGCTGGCAGTGTTCCCCACCAGCCTTCCTGTTCCCAGCCTTCTCCTCTTCCTTGTCCCACCTACCCTATTCTTCCTGCCTGGCTACTAGCCAATCAGCACTTTATTTACACAGAGCGATATCCACAGCACTTCCCCTTTTCTTTTTTTTTTTTAAGGAAGGTTTTAACTTTTACATAGTACAATTACATATAACAAAACAATTATCAAGCAAGAATTACAGTTACAATATTAAAGAAGATATCCTATCTATCTTATATTTGTGAGTTTAAGGTTTTATATCTAACTTATCTTTTATCATAACTGAGGAAATTATAACTATCAGCTAGCTCAGTCGATAGAGCATGAGACCCTTAATCTCAGGGTCCTGGGTTCATGCCCCATGCTGGGCGCCAGATATTGGTGAAATTATTAAGGCCACTCCATGTAGTTAAATGGGAGGTTTATTTTGTAGGGTAACTTACAAATGAAGGGATAGGTTGTAGAGTCTGGGAAAGGTATGGCACAGTCCAGTGGTGTTCTCTGGAGAACTCTGCTCGGTCTACCTCCAGCGTCCAGGGTCCCGGAACCAAGGGAGAGACCTCCTCTCCATCCTTGGTCTTCCTCTTCCTCCTCCACCCTGCCTTCTGGGCGTGACCATTACCGAAGCCTCAATGCAGGTTGGAACTTCCAGGCCAATGCTGGGATGGCTATCCACTACAGTGGGAGCTACACGGACAGCTGAGACCCACCTGGGTGCAGTGGGGCAAACCCTCCGCTTTGCCTCAGATTCATTACTAAACATAGGTAAACCCAAAACTGAAAAGAAAACAATGCTCTTGGTGCATGGGAATGATTTGCATCATGAGTTGGACAGTTATACAAAGACTTCAAGGCAGCTGATGAGCCAGGTCCTGATTTCCAGCATTCAATGGAACATTAAGACTGGTAATAGAACTGACATTTTGAACTTTTTAGACTTAGGAAATGGGGTGGACAGGAGTAGTTCAATTGCAGTGAGACAATTTTGATTTCACCTATGTACATTATCAGCTGAGTGATGTGTAAACTGTTTTGTGTATGCATATACACTTTGTTAACTGTGATTAGAAATAGAGAAATTAGTTTTTTCTACACAAACTCAAGATGCAGCTTAAAAAATTATGATGGAAAAGGGGGAGTTAATATTCATCAATCTCTTTAATTTTTTAAATATTATATATCTTTCGTTCTTTGAGTGGATTGTTAACTTTTGTTAATATACACTATGTTTTGTTAGCAAAAAATGTAAATAGTTGTATTAAGAGATTGCTTTTGGGTGTTTGCTAAAGTTTGTAAACTGTAAATAGTTCTTTTGAGAGTTTGCTTTTGGATGTAAGTTTGTGAGATTTAGTTATGTATAGTAATATTCATGTTAGAATTATGTTGTTAACCTGTCAATGTTAGGGGTGATGCTAAGATATCTTTAGAATTGATACAGTTGCATCAGGAGTTTACTGATTTATTCAATGCAGTTGCATCAGGAGCTTGCTGGTTTAAAAAAAAAAAAGGCTTGGTGCAGCTATAAGACTGCTATACTCATCTTAGACCCATTCAAAGAGGCCATTCCATCTTTATCATCCTCTACTCCTTTACTAGGAGGTATAGCAGCCATAAAGAGCAGATGTATTGCTATAATTAGACCAGCTACTTGCAAGCTTTTAGTGGAAAGCTTATTCAGAGCTGCATAGAGTTAAGCTCTGTGCCCTCACTTAAGATTTATATTATTAAGAAGGGGAACATGTGGGAGCCCACAGAGGCTCTCTAATGAGACCTTACTCAGGATCACAAAATCTAAGCTTGCTTTACTCAGCAGGGCTGCATAATGGGATGATTTGGCCAGGGTCGTGGGTATCAGGTGTTTGGAAGGTTCTACACTTGGCTGTATGGTGTGTATTGATCTTGCAAGGGGGAGGTCTTTTGCCTCCCCCTTGAAATATTATAAAAAGTTCTTTTGAATAAAGCTCTGGGCAACAGGGTATTAACCCAGGACCCTCCCAAAGCTATCCTGTTTTTTGTCTTTCTTATCCTGTCTTTCTATCTTTCTATCTATCATTTCCTCATTCCTCTCTCCTCCAATCAAGAACTCTTTGGCAGGTTGGAGCTGAACTCTGACTGACTCCCACAATTACTGTCAACATGGAGCTGTATGTCACTTATTCTGCTGTTCAGGGAGGCAGAGAGATACAAAGGCTGATATGGACTTTGGAGTTGGGCAGCCTTGGCTTTGGACCGCGGAGTTGGAATGTACTAGTCCATTTTTCCATAGGAAGATTGTCAACTTAAGTCAAAACTTTCTCAGTCAAAACTAGAGCTATTGGGGGGCCCAAATCTATGGACAGTTTCTCACAAAGAAGATTGTTGTTTATGGTGACCACATTGCTGAGGATTTTATTTGTTTCTTGATGTATTTGTTGAAAAACCTCTGGAAAACGTAAGGTAGGAGGCTTGTGAAGCAGCAGTGAGCTTGGGAGGAGATGGTAACAGCTGTTGGCAATGTTGCAGGCTCAGAGTGACTGGTGCTGCTCTGGCCTCATTACAGGCTTTTCTGTTGCAAACCTGGCACACCAGTGTTGTTGGAAATTTCCCTACACTGGGATGCCAATATGTTAAAGGTTGTTTTTGCTATTTTGGGGGGTGGAATCCACCCTGTACCCAAATGAATCACACATGAAGACTTATTCTTACTTACAAATTACCTGCCTTAGCTTGGATTATTTCTTGCCAACCTTTTTTTTTTTTTTTTTTTTTTTTTTGGTTTTTGGAGATAGGCTTTCTCTGTGTAGCTTATCGCCTTTCTTGGATCTTGCTCTGTAGTCCAGACTGGTCTCGAACTCACAAAGATCTGCTTGCCTCTGCCTCCCAAGTGCTGGGATTAAAGGTGTGCAATATCACCTCCCAGCGCCAGCCTTTTAAAACTTTAAATTAAATTAGCCAATCTCCCTTTCAGATCTGGGCTTTTACTTTTTTCTTACTTATAAATCTTACTTCCACTCTTACTTTGTAGCTGGCCCCTAGTGTCCTCTTCTCTTTGTTCTCTTGCTCCTCCTCTTCCTCATTTCCTCTCATATTTCTCCTTCTATTTATTCTATCAGACTGCAAGCCCATCCTATCCTTTCTCCTGCCTTGCTATTGGCTGTTCAGCTCTTTATTGAATCATCAGATGTTTTAGATGGGTAAAGTTACACAGCTTCACAGTGTTAAGCAAATGCAAGATAAAAGAATGCAACACAACTTTCATCATTAAACAAATGTTCCACAGCATGAAGAAACGTAACACATCTTAAAATAATATTCTACACAGAGCAAGGTACTTTATTCATCATAAACTCCAGGGCTGTATATAGTCTAATAATGTAACTGGAAGGGAAGAAGGTTCAGGGAGAGGAGTCAATGGGAAGGAGTGGGGAGTGAGACAGCAAACAACTGAGGGAAGGGTTGCTGAAAGAAGTGCCTATGGCCTGAAAAGGGGCTCAAGTGGGGAGATGTTGGAGCTTGCTTTACACATGAGTAGAGGCAGTTGAGGTAATCTCCAGGGTGAGAGGACTCTCTAGCCCAGGTAGGTGGCAGAAGCAGTTGAGACTTCAGGGATCCATTGTTAATCACTGAGTAAAGTCAGGACTGAGGAACTTGCCTCAAACCCCAAAGAGAAATTCTTCCAACTTACCTAGCTAAATGTATTCTAATTGCTAATTTCTCTTCCTGACCCTGGCATGCTATCCATCAGGACCTTGACCCATTCCTCTGAGGTAAACCTCTTCACACAGTTGTCTTCCACGTGCCAGGAATCTGGCTCTGCAACGAACACAGCACAGCAGAACCTCTCCACTCTGAGCGCACAGACATATGAACACTCATCTTCTGATTTGCTGACTGGGATAAATTTGCATGTATACTTTATCCCTTGCTTCTCCTCACAGAAGTGAATGACAGGCAGCTGTTGGATGCACTTGTCTATTTCACTCTCTAGATGCTCAAGATCACTCCTCTCTGCTTCAAAACCAATTATTTGCCGTTTGTTTTCATCCAAACCAATGAACAAATATCCCCCGTCAGTGTTGGCAAATGCAGAAACAGTTTGAGGGAGAATCTCTTTAACTCGTTGTACCAACTTATTTGTTTCAAATGATTTATATTCAACATTTTTGGATTCACTAAAGGAGAATTCTGTCATTTTTGTGAGTTCTGTCTGGTCAAAAAAAGCAGCAGCCTGCTCTTGCACATGGAGTTCTTCTTGCACATGGAGTCCTTCTTGTATGTTCTCACCAAGCCTTTCATCCAGCAACATTGATTTTTTTGGAGATCTTACTCTAGGGTTGTCTATGTCTTTGAAGAATTGCCGAGCAGTATGCAAGTTCATTTTAACACAGGCAGCCCCATTTCTCATGTACAAATTGGTGGCAATGGTGATAGGGTGCAAATCAGAGATATCCAGACACCATGACTCCACAGAGATGATAAGGAAGCATCCTTCCTGCTTGAAGTCTAGGCACTTCTGAACAACTGCCGGAACAGTCCTAAAAGAAGTATCCAAATCTTCTCCTATTCCATGTTTGTCGATGTTATAGCCTTCATTTTCAATATGAGCCTTGACCATGCCGCCTCTAGAATTCAGCAGAGCACAGACAGCTCTTAAAATGCTTGTATTCTGTTGTATCCTATGCCTCTTCTCCATTTTCTTCCTACTTTCATTCCCAAGAGTGACTTCTCCTACATTTAGAACCAGTTTAGCAGAGGTGCTTTCTTTATCAACAGTGATGTTCGTTTTCTCAGCAGCCCCTCCTTTGCAAGCTGCCATTCTTTCCTGTAAGACAGACATAGAATAGATATTAGAGTAAGGCTGAAGAGGATAGTGCAAATTCCATACTGAACAGCAAACAGTAAAATTGTCTGCTGGATGTGTTCCACAGGGCTGGGCATTGTGGGGGTGGGGGAGATGGTTATTTGGGGATAGATATTTATACCATAATAACATATCAGTAGTGACTTCTCAGGTATTTTGCGATAATTTCGTTGTGATCCTTCTTTATTTTAACTTCATTTTATCAGTGATTTATTTCCTCCCTAATTCTCAATATGGTGTAACTTGAATTCTGTGTCTTTTCTTTCAATAAACTGCAAGGTCAATTTACCTATGTTTGGGGGGATTTTTATCAAGCAAAGTTTTGTTATAAAACCACTTATGCTTTTTTTTTTTAAACAATTTCAGATGTTAGTTCATCAGTTATCTGCTTCCAGGGAGAGTCCCTTAGCAAAACTGTCCCTAGGGATCTAGGTACATAGAACAATAGAGCAGGTGAATTATCTTTCTACTCTTTGGGAGTAAATTTAATTTGTAAACTTTGGCCATTGATTTTGAAGAGCATGGACCAAGTCGTGCTACTCTCTTCCTATTAGATACCCACATATTTCCAGTGAGGTGGGGTTCTTATGGTTAAAACAGAATCGCACTGCTCCAATGCTTCTTTCCTTTCAAAATTCATGTTGTAATTCCTCACTCTTATGGTGATGAGGCCTCTGGGAGGTTAGCAGGTCACAAAGGTAGAGTCATCTAAATGGACCCAGTGATCTGATAAAAGGTACTCCAGACAGCTAAGCTCACCCTATACTACATCATGTCACAGTGAGACACTGGCAGTCTTCAAAGAAAAGATGATTGTCACTAGATCCTGACCATGATGGCATCTTCATTTGGCACATCTACTCTCCATACGATGAGGTTAAAATAAAGAAGGATCACAATGAAATATCGCAAAATACCTGAGAAGTCACTACTGATGTTATCATGGTATAAATATCTATCCCCAAATAACCATTTCCCCCACCCGCACAATGCCCAGCCCCGTGGAACACATCCAGCAGACAATTTCGTTGTTTGCTCTTCAGTATGGAATTTGCTCTATCCTCTTCAGCCTTACTCTAAGAAAAAAGTCTATTATTCACAACCCACCAAGCTTGAGTCTCTTTGTTATATCAGGCTGAATGACATAAGGTGGCCAGACTCAGTCTCTGTGCATCTCAGCCCATGGTGTTTTCCTTTTAAGACCCATCAGGATCAATTTTCCTGCAGACTGGGACCTAAAATGACTTGACATTTGTCAACTAGTTTTTGTTGTTGCTGTTGGCTTAAGACCTTATTTATTTTTATTTTATGCATATGGGTGTTTTGCAGACATGCCGCTCTGTCACTGTGCATGTGGTGTTCACAGAGGCTGGAAGACAGCATCAGATCCTCATGGAGTGGATGTTAGCCTGCAGCGGGTACTGGGAACAGATCTCTGGTTCTCTGCAAGAGCAGCCTAAGCTCTTAACCACTAAGCCATCTTTCTAGCCTGAGATCTCCCAGTTTTGAATATGGCTTTTTCTTGATTGGGCATACCTGTGGTTACCATCAACTTCTGGCTTTTAGTTCAGTGGAGTTCTGTATTTTTAATGTTTCTGTGGGAGAAAGAGAACTCAGGAGTGCTCTCCTTCTTTCTTCCTGCCTAGTGTGGGCTCTAACTCTTAAGCAATCCTCCTGCTTCAGTCTCCTGAAAAACTGTGACCACAGAAATGTCCCATTACTCTGTTACTGTAGCACTCAAGTTAATTTATCAGTGTTTGTTTTAAAATTTGCATCTATGAGGTTTGCAGTTCTTCCACCTGTGGTTATGGGTGGATAATTGTATAGAGTGTAACAGCAACAAAAAATGATTCTAGAGGCTGAGTGAGGGCCTGGAGGATGGGGACCTCAGTGAAAGCACACATTTGCCTGATGTGTACTGCGCCTTGGGTTAAACCCCAACCTATACAGAAAGCCAAATATTAAATGGATTCAACATTTTATGGACATGAACTCATCATGATTTCGCATTCTATCAGAAATCGAAGGAGAAAATTTGGATTCTTGCTTTTCCATGGGATCACATTTTATTCACAAGCAGTTTTGTATCATTATCATTAACTGTTAACAAAAGACTTTAACTTGCTGCATTATCCCGTATGTGGCATTAATGTGGTCAAGAGTCCCCTGTTACTGCACCTATACTAGTACTCTGGCTCAGTGTGACTGAGGCTTGGGTTTCCTAATCACATCGATTTTCACTAAGCCCAAGAGTTGCCTCATGGAGTCCCTAGTCCTGTACACAGTATGGTTCAGGCAACTATAAAGATCTGCTGAAATGATACATGCCTGTTATCTCAGCTCTTGCAAATCTGTTTGAAGACAGCTTGGGCTATATTTTAGAAAGATTCTGGCTGTTTGCAGGGTAGGCACTGGGTTGGGGGAGATAGGAAGGGAGGAGGTACAGACACCAAACAAAAACAAAACTGAAAGTCTACTAAGGCACGGGAAAAACAGTTTCATTTCTGCTCAGTTAGAAGATGCAGCCTCACCCTGTTATGTGCATTGCTGAGAAATATCTGTTCCTCATTTCCTCCCAACCTGTCCCATTCAGCACCCCCTCATTCAGACCCTGTCCTAAGCCAGCACACCTGGTTCATCCCCAATATGGAAAGGGGAGAGGAACCACATCTCACCATGAAGTGCTGAAGGAGGATGCTCATATCAATGGCATATTTGGGACTCAAGGGAATTGTAGTGGACTTCCTATAGAAAGTCTGTGAGCTATCCTGGGACCTGAGCTATCTCATTTCAACACCTGTGGCTATAATAAATTTCTATGATTTAATCTCTCTGCCCTGAGGCATCTATCTGGAAAACAGTCCTTAACTACTAAGCTGGAATCTAGAAGCCACCAATTCTGGTCCCTAAATGAAACTCACTAATCTCCCACAAGCCTTGAGTCTGATTTAAACACTAGTTATTTCTTTTAAAATTCATTAGAGTGTTCACTGGAGAAAATTCTCTCAGAGCTGAACTCAGAGCCTTGACTGTTGTCATCTTTAGCAGGAAATGCATGGCATTCAGACAGATGTCCCTAGTTCCTCAAGCAGTGCAGGTTGGCAGGAAGGCACAGAACCGAGGGCACAGGAGTGGAAGGAGCTGCCTCTATAATTCTGGAGCATTCCCTGCTAGGATGATGCTTTGCATCTTACTTGGGAGGGCAATGCTCTCATTCTAGATAAAAAACCCTCCAGCACTCTTATGCTCTTAGATCTTTTTATGCTAGGATGGCAAATTTCCCCCAACTTCCCACAGAGTTGGGTCTCCAAGAAGATGGAGCACACTCAGAGGGGCTTGGAGACCTGCATAACTTACCTGTGCATAAACCATTCCCCCCTGCTTCACTGGCCCCTATTTGACCCTCTCAGAACCTAGGCTCCCTCTATGAGGGATCTGTAAGTACCCGAACCCATGAAGACCAAGGATTTTGCTCTCATCCCATGCTCCTAAAAGCTTGCAAGCCCTCAGCATCTGTGAAGGAGGCTATGAAAGTGCCAAGGAACCAAACTTCCCAGAAAGGAGACAAAGATACAAGGATCTTCTCTATGGCTCTAGGGTGTAATGGAAGTCCCCCACCTCCTCCCAGAGCCAGCAGAGTGAATTCTGGGTAGGCATGGGAAAAGGGGACTGAAGATGCTGAGATGGAGGATGCTGGCATGGAGTGTGGCTCACTTACCTAAAAGATGCTCCAACGAAGATCACTCAGCTGCTTGAAGTCCACAGTGACTTGGCTGTGCTGTGGACACCTGCTGACCTAACAGAAAAGTTCAGGCCTGGGACAGACTCCACAGCAGAGACTTGGTGGCTGTCACCAGATTTCCTCAGCAACTGGGTTGGAGAATGCCAAGCTAGAGTGCTGTGGTCGCTCTAATGTTTCCTTTGTGGTATAGACCAAATCCTCCACTCTCAGTGCTGATTTCAGTTTTGGAGAACTTGTGTTTCATTGGTCAGCGTCAATCCAGGAAGTTTTGTAACTCTATGTAAGTTCTTTGATCCTTTTCTGTGACTGTCCTTTGACCTGTCAGAACTGAAGAATTGGGCTCCTTGACTTGGTAACTCAGCCTTCACAACTGCACCCAATTCCCCGGGGGAAAGCTGCTGTCTCTGCCCTCAGACAGAGCAGGAGACACTAGGACACCAAGAACACCTGTCACAGCCTTGCAGGGAAGGAGCATGGAGATGGAAGACTGAGCCAAGGGAAGCAGAGGAGGAAGCTGGCTCATAGGGTACAAGCTGCATCTCCTAGCTCTTTGGGAAGATGGGTTTCTGTGGGATGCTCCAAGGGACACCCTAGGCAAACAAGACTCATCTACCTCTTTTTCTTTGTGCCCTCTCTTATGATAATTATGGTCATACAAGTTTCTTTGACTCACAACATTTAAGATCCACAAACCAGGTATGAGGAGGAAGGTGAGGCTGTAGAGTGAAGTACAATAATGTGTGTGTGTGTGTGTGTGTGTGTGTGTGTGTGTGTGTGTGTGTGTGTGTAGATATAATGAGGCATATTATGTTTTATGTTGGCTAAAATTAATTTAAACACAAACGTGGCTATCCCATCTCCTCCAGATCTGTCTATTGAACAGGAGGAGGCAATTCTCACAGGTCGGAAGGATCACTTTGTTATCTTGGAAAATATCTGCCAGAGAAGACAACAGGCCCATACTGCAGACCAATGGATCTTGACCTGAAAGCATTGGGAGTAATAGTCAACCCCACACTGTCAGTCAGGATGGTGGCTCTCGTGCCACAGTAGACATATTGGGAGCTTGCAGCACCACTGTGGTCATCTCTGCAAGAGCAACCAGCTCCAAAGTCAGCATCTAATCATGCATGGATTAGGATCTGATGCATTCCTTCATGAGATCCAAGAGATCTGAGAATCCAGGGCCAGCCAGGAGAATCCTAGGAGACCCCCAAGGAATATTACCAGAGGGACTATTCCTTGATAATGCACCACTTGCTGGAGGGTGATACAGGTCTGAAGATTAGAAGAATAACCAAGTGACCTCATAGAACTTTACCAGAATGCAATCCTGGATGTTATGCAGAAGTTGGCTGGCATAGAGGAGATGATCACACACTAATCTTAAGCATGGGTTGAAACATCCAGGAGACCATGGAGACAAGCCAACTCCATGCCCCCAGATGAAACAGCCACAGAAAGTGGCTCTGGAAGGGCCGAGGAATGGCATTGCCCAGAATATTCCAGGCTAATTCATCAACATTCTTTTGGCCTTCCCGTCATTCCTCTTGTCTCTGTACCCTTGGTAGCCAACTGCATGGTACCACTCATGAAGATTCAAATGCTCAGGATGCTCAGCATCTGTTCTCTGTGGCTATCATTGCCTTTCGAGAAGCCCTGGGTGGCTCTCTTCAGCTACAAGATCTGGTTCTTCTCATTGTCCATATGGTACTGACACAGCAAGCCATTGCCCAAACGTCACCGTGTATTTGCATTGGGAGTTAGCAATATAATTATTTAAGATTTGCTATTACAAAGCTCTGAGAGAGGTTTTGCATCTAGTATAATCACCTTTTTCTCCAAGAGTTTCAATGGAGACAATGTTTTTTTAATCTAGAAAATTTTTTTGCAAACATTTCAGATAGTTTTTATGTGACATGATTTTCCTTGGTGTGGAAATCTTAAATAGACCCCAACACAAACCAACAATCTGCAACATGCTGAAGGAAATGCTAGACTGTGGTTTGAAGGAAAGCCATACACCACACACACATATACATTCCCTCACACACAAATGAATACCATTTTTTTGTTTGTTTGTTTTTTGAGACAGGGTTTCTCTGAGTAGCTTTGTGCATTTCCTGGAACTCACACTGTAGACCAGGCTGGCCTTGAACTCACAGAGATCTGCCTGCCTCTGCCTTCCGAGTGCTGGGATTAAAGGTGTACACCACCACCGCCTAGCTAAATAAATACATTTAATTTGAAAAAGCTTAAGAGTTTCTGGTTTCTCAGTTCTAGAGGTTAACAACCTTGGGACTAGCACATGCTGACATGCTCTTTGCCACTAAGCTACATCTTGAGCCTAGTCTTTTTAGTTAGAAGAATAACATAGTGTTGTATCCCTAGTGTTCTTGTGTTGCAGTAGGGAGATACCACAGACTGAGTGGCTTAAAAGTTCCTGAGGTTAAGGAGTCCAAGACCAAGATTGAAGCAGAGCAGAGATCATTCAGGGGCCTCTCTACTCAGCTGCCAGTCTTTGTGTTCTCCCATGGCCATTTGCTCAGTGCAAAGGAAGCAGGTGCTCTGGCATGTCACCTCATAAGGACACTAGTTCTGTGGTGCTTCACCCTTAGGATTTTGTTACCCCTTGCTCACCTCCTTGATGGCCCCATTTCCACATTAGGCCTTCAACATACAAAGGTGGTGGGTGAAGATGCCACCCTGGGTTGATAACATTGACCCACGAGACTATAACAGAAGGAGGGAAACAATAATTCAAGAATAACTTATTGAACTTGATAAGATGATGATTACACTTAGAAGTTTCTAGGAAACACATCTCTGTTCTTGTCAGTGAGAAAGTTTTGACAAAAGTTTAGCTAGGAGGGAAGACCCACCCTGATATGGGGTCTTTACCCCATGATCTGGTGTTCTGGGCTGAATAAACAGGGGAAGGGTACCAGGAAACTAGCATTCACTACTGTCTGCTTCCTTAATTTGCACACAGTTGGACCTGTCACCTCCCACTCCATCCCTCATAACTAGAGGTCCTCTGGCCACCACTCCATCCCTGCTTTGAAGGACTCTAGCCTCGGGATGTTGTCACAGTAACCAGAAATGTAAACAATGCTGTATGTCAGAGTAGGGCAACATGTACTACTAAGCTGTAAACATGTGATAGACATTGATTGGCTTTGGAGGGCTGGAGTGATTCATAAGCATCGAACCCAGGTCATCTAAGTTACACCCTCAGCAAACACTTTTAGATTTTGTTTACTTATTTAAGATGAGATTTTGGACATAACTTAGCCTGACTCTGGCACCTTATATAGCCTTTTATCAAGCTCTTAATTCTACCGCATTGCCTCCTAGGGCTGTAGGTATGTGTCATTAAACTCTACTGAAATTGATTTAAAAATAGTTAGATTCATCTGTTTCATTTCATGTGTATGAGTGTTTTCCTTGCATGCATTTCTGTGCCGTTTGTGTGCATGGTTCCTGCAGAGGTCAGAAGAGGACATTATATCTCATGTAACTGAAATTGCAGATAATTTTAAAGCAGCATGTGAGTCTGGGAAATAAACCTGGGTTTTCTATAAGGGCAATAAGTGTTCTTAACCACTGACCCCACTAAACAATGATTTTTAAAGACTCCCCCTCCCCCATTTCTGTTCCTGGTGTGGTACACTATTGGTTTCAGATTTTAGTCTCTATGAAAGCGTGAGATAGTAATTTTATGATTGACTTATAATTTCTTTCTTTGGAAAATTAGAATTAAATTTTATTATCACAAGCTAAGCCTACTGGCACAGAACTGTAATCTCAACACTTGGGAAGTTGAGGCAAAAGGATCATGAGTTCCTTCTCATCCTCTGAAGTCTACTGACTTCAAGACCAGCCTGGACTATACAAGAACTCCCTCAAAAAAAATAAATAAATAAAACAAAACAAAATTGTTTTTACTTTTCATTTATTATATTAAGGCTTAGTCTGAGTCATTCTAAAAACAAATTTTGAAAATAATTTTTTTCCACCTCTTTAGTGATGTGATCCCAAAGCCTTGGAGAAGGTTGATACTGAGGTTTGTTCATTTTCTTCAGTTTTTGCCTAAGCATTGTACCGCTGTGCCATAACAATAGTCACTTATACTCATGACTTTGAGCAGTTGTGAGTCTTGGCAATATCCACTACCTATCTAAAGGGAAGAAAAGTCTTTATGAGACTAACAGGAATGGTAATCCATAAAGACCCAATTTAAAAGGCAGTTTCATAGGCAAATCACATCTGTGTTTCAAAACTGTAATAGGTGCTTCCCATCATTGGGCCCTAGGACTTCTGCAACCATGGCCTTTGCCTTGGCTTTCAGTATCAGACATAGGCTCTCTCCCAGGGAGGTACAAGGAGGACACGTGTGGTGGGGTGATATGACCTTAAATCCAATTGGCGAATGAGTGAACCCATTATACATTTAATGTTGCTTCGCCTGTTCTGAGTAATACTGGGATTGAGCACATAGGGTTCTCACTAAGGAAACCCACAGATACAATAGGGATAAAATGTGCCTTCCTTAGGCCAGTGGTGGTGGCACACACTTTTAATCCCTGAACTCAGATGGCAGAGGCAGGCAGATCTCTGAGTTTGAGGCCAGCCTGGTCTACAGAGTGAGTTCCAGGACAGAGAGGGCTACACAGAGAAAGCCTGTCTCAATGAACAAAAAAAAAAAACCAAACACCTGTTCCTGTCAGTCTGTCCCACACCCCCATACCCATGGCCTCACACACCCCATGATACCACCCTCCTCACCCACCACTGAGAGTACAGCCAGTGGGCTGCACTAAGAATTTACTCAGAGCCTTATACTAAGCAGGTGTCTTAATTAGGGTTTCTATTGCTGCATTGACACACCATGACCAAAAAGCAAGTTGTGGAGGAAAGGGTTTATTTGGCGTACACTTCCAGAACGTAGTCCGCATTGAAGGAAGCCCGGAAAAGAACTCAAACAGTGCAGGAACCAGGATGCAGGAGTTGATGCAGATGCTGGGCTCTCCCACATCAACCACTGGTTTAGAAAATGTTCTATGCAGCTCTTCTGGGCAGCAGAGCCTGATAGGTAGCCCCGCCCCTTGCCAGCTGTGCCACTCAGGTGAGAGGGCCCTACTGCTCACAAGGGCAGTGCTGGAGAGCTGACCCTGGTGGCACAGGTGCGGGAGAGTGGGTAGGCTGACAATCTCAGCTACCACCCAGTCCCAGATCCAGGGTTTTGAGATGGCTCACCTCAATATCTACCCCAGCCATGAACTGCTGGAATATGTGAGGGGCTGATCTTACAGAAGCATAGTTGCAGGATGTCCATGACACAGGATTACAATAAATAGGATGTCTGAAAGGGGTACAGAGGAGGATCCAGTATTGATAGTGTAGTAGAAGCCAGAACCCTCAAACCCATCCAATAACTCACTGAAACAAACATTTGGTTTTTGGTGTTTGTTTGTTCATTTGTTTGTTTGTTTTGAGCTAAGGATCGAACCCAGGGCCTTGCACTTGCTAGGCAAGTGCTCTACTACTGAGCTAAATCCCCAACCCACTTGTAAGTAAAGATGTTTGAGCAAAAGGGTATACTGTGTGACACACCATAGCTCCCATGGCAAGATTTTTTTAAATCCTTATTTAGATTTTTGGGTTTTTGGTTGTTTTTGTTGTTTTCTTTTGCAAGGAAGGTTGCAAGGGCAGAGAGAGTTAGGGAGAGATGGGAAGATGATGTGAATTGGGGTGTAATTTACAAAGAACCAATAATATGTTAAACAAAAAAAAGAATAAAGAAAATGTCCTGCACACTTGGCTGAAGCCTGAAATATGAAGGCCTTTTCTTTCTTTTCTCAACTGAAGTCCACAGCAAGGGATGGTTGGTTGACAGCAGACCTCTACTGAGGAATCCTCAACAGTTAGAGGGCTTCGAAGACATGCAGGCTTGACCCACTTGTGGCCATGAAATGCTTCAGCTGTGACAGGCAAGAAGGATGGCATTGTTGAAGGTTCCAGGTGTTCCTTGAGAGCATCAGCTAATACATGACCAGTCAGTGGGCATGTATGAACTTATTCCCCAATGGTGCCAGAGCCTGGTTAGCCATTCATCATGTTCTTGACCCATTCCTCCACGGTAAACCTCTTCACACAGCTGTCTTCCACATGCCAGGAATCGGGCTCTGCAGCGAACACAGCACAGCAGAATCTCTCCACTCTGAGTGCACAGACATAGGAACACACAGCTCCAGGTCTGTGGACTGGGATGAATTTGCATGTGTGCTTTATCTTCTCCTGCTCCTCACAGAAGTGAGTGACAGGCAGCTGTTGGATGCATTTCTCTATATCACTCTCTAGATGCACAAGATCACTCTTCTCTGCTTCAAAACCAATGATTTGCTGTTTGTTTCCATCCAAACCAATGAACAAATATCCCCCGTCAGTGTTGGAAAATGCAGAAACATGTCGAGGGATGAGCTCTTTAATGTGCTTCCACAGCTGTTTTACTGAAAGCAATGTAACTTCAACATAGGTGGATCTGGAGAAGGGCAAGTCTTCCTGGTGCTGAAATTGTGTCTTGTTAAAAACTGCAGCAGCCAGGTCCTTCACATGACTCTCTTCTACTCCAGGGCAGGTCCTGTATGCAGGCAGCTCTGGTCCCACACAGGATCTCCCTCCAGTTTCCCCCAGGTCTTGGAGGAACTCGAGAGCAGCAGCAGCATTCACTTCAACTGAAGATGACATGCTTCTGGTGTACAAATTGGTTCTCAGGGTGCCAATCGGCAGCCCAAAGATGTCCCGGCTCCACGATTTCACCAAGATATAAACGTAGCCTCCATGCTCTGTGAAGTCAAGGTGCCAATTAACAAGTGGCAGACATTTACAAAGAGAGGCTTCCAAATCCAGTCCCAGTCCATCCCTGGTGAGGTTATAATTTTCATTTTCAATTTTAATCTTGATCATCCCACCTCCAGAGTTCAGGAGAGCACACACAGCTTGAGAGATGTTTTCATTCTCCCTTTTTCTGAGGTGATGGCTCTTCATTTGCTTTCTATTCTTCTCCCCAAGTGTGAGTGCTCCTATATTCAGAACCAGTTGATCACAGTCTGGATCCAGATCAACAGTGATGGCCATTTCTCCAGCAGCCTTTGCAATTTCAAGCTGAATTTCTTTCCTGTAAAACAGACAGAGCCTTTAGAATAAGACCTAACCAGGAGACATCAAATCTGTACTCAGGAGCCAACAGCACAATCCTTGGCTACTTATTTTTCACAGTCATATACAGGAGGAGAAACACTCCTTTTTCAGAGGCTTTGCACTCATTAGCTGAAGTTACATGCCTACAGGTTTTCCACATGTGATGTTACAAGTGTAGTTAAGCCCTTTGAATTTTCAATCCCATTTTAATCTTCACTTATATCTTTTCCAGTTCTTAATATAGTATTCAGCCTCATCTAAATAAACCCCTGTGGAATCTGTGTGACTTTTATCTTTTATAAAGTATAGGCTTTAGTTATGCAATTTTTAAAGATTTATTTGTTTTAGGTCTACTGATGTTTTACCTTTACCATTATTTATGATTAGTATCCATTCTGTCTATTTTGAAATTAGGCTATTTGTTTACCTTTGGCTGAGTGCATTATCTTCTTGATTATTAACCCTTTATCAGACTGCAATACAAATCTTTTCTCCCTCTGTAGATTGTCCATGTTTTTTTCATTGCTGTGCAAGAACAATCTAGTTTGATGGAATCACAGGTCTACTTTGATTTTTTTCTTGTGCTTTAGGAAACATCACACAGACCAATCAGTTATAAGTAATCCCTCAATTGATCTACTCTTCCCAGACAATTCTAGCTTGTGTCAAGTTGACAGTAGAGCCAATCAAAGCAACATCCAAATGACCTTTGCCAAAACTTTGTCCTAGAACTTTTCTTCTGTGTCTTTTCTTAGTAGTTTTTCTGTTTCTTACATTTTTATTTCTGGTCTTACATTTAAATGTTTAATTCATTTTGTATTCGGCTTGTGTAATATGGTGTAGGAAAAGGTCAAATCTCATTCTTTGTAAGTGGACATCACCTCAAGTGTCTGAACAACTTTGTCTAATGTCTAGAGTCTTGCCTTTCTCTGAAGGAGATCCTGCTTATTTGCATCCTGGTTTTGCATGGGCCTTGATTTCCTATTGTTCATAAGCTTTGTGGGTGTAAATTAAAAACTAGCCAGTTAAGTAACTAGCTCTGCTTATCTTTCCAGGGTACCTCCATGCCTATGTATTCTAATTAGCTGGGCATGCCCTCATCCTCAGCCTCAGCATGAAGTCAGCCTTAAGGCCTCCACGGCTGGGGAGGTGGCTCTGTAGTTGTCAGGCCCCACGAGGTCGGGGCATCAGGCCCAGTGTAACTTCCCAAACCTAGCTCGAGTTTGGCAACCTGTCCTGGGACATGACTTCAGCATGAGTGAATCAGCACAACCTGACCTAGAATCGGCCTCTGTCTAGTAACTGCTGAGATCATCCCATTGGCCCATTATCTTCAACCCATTCTGCATCACCCCAACCTATATAAAAGTTCTGTCCTGATGCAATAAAGTGAGTTCCTGCTTCGACAAGACTCCTGGCCCAGTGCGTTTCTCTCTGGTGGACAGGAGGGGGGCTGCTCCAAACTCATCATCCTGCTCAGCTCCAGGGAGAGACTGGCTGGCCCAGTCCTGCCTCTGCCCTACCTGTCAGTCAGACTGACATGTAGGAAAAGTGTTTGTTGTGCAAGCATGAGGACCTGAGTTTGGATTCCTAGCACCCACCTAAAAAGCTGAGAATGACTGCATGTGCCTAACACCCCTATGTTGGTAATCAAAGACAGAGGTCCCTGGGTCTAATTAACCAGGTAGTTCTTTCTTCTCCAATGACAGCACTGACTCTGGGGTAAATTCTTTCAGAAGGAAACTGGGAATTCAGGATGTCTAGTCAGCTATGTTTGACAGGAAAGAGGATGACATTCAGATATCCTTACTCTGCCACAATTGCAGGTTGGTAAGAAATTACAGAAAAGAGAGGACTGAGGTGGTTGAGCCATCCAGATGTGAGCCCATTTTCCCTAATTCCCTACCAGAGACCATCATCTCCAACTAAAAGGCTGCAAGGAGCCTAGCATGGTGTTGGCCATGGGAGGCTGATGTGGGCATTGTAAGCTTGAGGCATGCAGAACATATACAGTGAATAGCAGGCCAGCCTGGGGTAAACACCAAGGCCCTATTTGCATCCCTCCCCTCTAAAATACTAAAACAAAACCACAACCAAAGTAAACTGGAACTAAAACAGCCTGTAGTGCCCAGAAGGGAGCAGTTTCAGTTCTGCCCAGTTAGCAGCTGCAGCCCCACCCTGCTCCATGCACTGCTGAGCAGTCTCAGTTCCTCATTCTCCCCCAGCCCCTCCTGTCCAGCACCCTCCTTATCAGGTCTTGACCTAAGCCAGCACACTGGTTCACTCTCCACATGGAAAGGGCACCTAAGTCACATCTCACACCAAAGTACCAAAGGACAATACTCATGTCCCTGGGAAATGTGGAACTCAAGGGGGATGCAATACAGTCCTATTTAATGGAGTTGTGGGCTAGTCTGGGACACTGGCCTTCTCACTCCTAAGCCTGTGACTATGTTACATTTTCAATGGTTCAAAATTCACTTCTTTTAAGCATATCTCTGGGACACAGTCCTTCAAAAACAAACAGGACAAGTAAGCCACAAATTCAGGCATGTAAATTCATTAACCTCTTTGTTACTTTAGGTCTGCTTTACAAAACAAATCCCCTGATGACAACCAGAAATTGTAGTAGTGCCTGGAGAAAATTCTCTGAGACTTGGATTTGGGATTTAAGGTGTCTTGTTAGCTGTCTTCAGAAGGGAAGAGCATGGCATTCAGATGCCAGGGCTCAGACTGGCAGGAAAACACACTGGGACAGGAACAGGAGCTGCCTCTTGGAGAAAAATGAGACATGCAGCACTCTGCTCCTCGGAGGTGTTTTGTATTTGGTCTGGGAGAGCATTGTAAGCTTTCTGAGCTCTAGTGCACTTACTTCCTTCCTCATCTAGAATGCTGCTCCAGCCTGCCTGTTGGACATATTTATTCAACTTCCCACAGGATCATGTCTCCATGAAAATGGGGAAGCCTCCAGGGGCTCTGGAGAGCAGAAGGAGCCTGATCCACTCACACCTCTGCTGTCTGCCTCTCTAGTACCGGCTCAGACCAAGCAGATCCTGAGCTCTCTGCCTGGACTCTTCAGACCTCCCTCCTCCCGACACAAAGGCATTGGCTAGCACCCTCAAGCTCACCAGGTGCCCAAGTCCTCCACAGCCTGGACTTTGTCAAAATGGGCTATGAACACTCCAAGGGGCCAAGATTCCTAGTAGAAACATAAACTAACCAAGTTCCCCTGAGAGACGATGTTTGTACTGATGTCCCCATATGATCCGAGAGACATTGCACTGCACCTGGGGATGGAAGTGAAGGACAGAAAGGGCAGGAGGGGTTGGAGCTTGAGAAGGCTGGAATGAAGTGGTCACTTACCCATGAGCACCCAGGTTGCCTAGCTGCTTTGTTTGAAGTGCAGAGCTCATGCCTGCTTCCAGTCAGCCCCCTGTTGAGCAGATTGCTTCTGCCTCAGCTCTGGTGTCCTTCTGCAGACTTGAGAACTGCTTGTCTTTCACCATCCCACCCTCAGTCCAGGAAGTGAAATTGCATACTGCAGCAAGGCACCCGAGGCGTTTTCTATTGGTCAGAATGAAACACGGGCTCATAGCTGAGTAACCTTTTCCTAGCCACTGCAACTGGCATTCCCAGAGCAGCAGGCCTGTCCCTTTACTCAGAAGAGCAGGTGGCCCTGTTAATGCCCCTGAGTCACTTCAGCCCAGGGCTTAAGACATTCAGTACTGCTCCACTGGAAATGTAATCAGGTGAGATGCCCTCTTGGTGCTCCCAGGATCCTAGAGCCCATCTGGGGAGACAAGATTCTATGGGATTCCCAGGACTATCTAAAGTGATCACTCCTCCTTCCATTTTGTTATAGTAATACTTCCCAAAGTTGTTATATTGAAAAGCGACCTTAAGAAACTGATTGTGGTTTTGAGCGCATATGAACTGGGCAAAACCTTCAGGTTTCTTGATACAGTTTCCTCTTGTGCTGTGCTCATGCTCCGCCCACCTCCACCCTTGCCCTGTTCTTCTTAAGAAACAACAGTTTGAAAAGACAAGGGCCCTGGAAATGTTCAGATCACTGGGGCATCTCTGCTGTGAAATGCTCTGTCTGGGGAGCGCCACCCAAACCCCACTCCTGACTCTCTCCTGCCTGCTAGAAGTGCAGCCCAGAATCCCACTGGCCCTCCAGCCAGATCTGTCACCACCAGGCCAGATCTGAGGACATTGCTTCACAGGCCCGAGGAGTCTTTTCTTTAATCACTAATTCAAGAAAGAACCAGAAGGTGGGGGTTTCCCAGGGAGGCAGAAAACAACTAAGAAGAAACCATATGCAGAGCATGAGGTAGGATATTCTGATCAGTACCCAGAGAGTGAGCAAAGACAGAAATCCCCCTCTGTGCTCAGGGTGTCAGAGGGTGGGGACAGACGAGGTAGCTAAGGACAGTGAATCAGTGAACCCAGCCAGTGAGCCTCCTCCACACCAAGCCAGAGCACAAAAGCACCCTCCCCCTTCCTAGGAAAGGCAAGTCTTAGGGCTAGCACTAGGGCCAGGGCAAGCCAATGATCAGGGCTTTGGGGTTCTCAGGAGGAAGGGAAGAGAGTAGAGGCACTGGCAGAACCAGGTAGGAGCAGAGTCTAGAGGAAGCAGTTGGAAAAGAGGTGCCAGTGCTTGTGGTCTGTGTGCCTCAAGTCTCTCCAATTGAGCCTTCTCCTTCCCTTCCCCTCTTCTCTCTCCTCTTTCCTCCTAGCTTCTCCTCCAATCATTCTTCAGAGTCCAGGTCAGTTCCAAAGTCAGAAAAAAGAACTCCACAGCTCAGGGTGTGGACAACACCTCACATTAGGACTGCAGGAAACTGTAGAAGAGCCTGATGAAGTCCAGAGTGCCATGCCCAGGCTCAAGGATGGACCCAGTCAGTCATGAGGGCTCGAAGGAAGAACAAACTCTGCCAACCATTGTTTCAGAATAGACCAATAGTCATCTCTGAGCCCCCAGATGTCAGCCATCTGCAAGTGTCGGCACTGGATTGGGTGGGAGAGAAGAGATGACATGTGATTTCACCAGAAACAAAGCTACAGAAATTGGATCATCAAAACCATGTTACATTGTTTCAACAATAAAATTCTCTCTGAAGAGTTGAATCTGAATCCCTGTGGGTTCACATTTAGAGTCCATGGAAACCCAAAGGAAGTCTGGAAGGGATGTGAGGAAGAGTGCAAGCCAATCAGAGCAAAGAGAGCAGAGAGAGGCAGAGTGAACATCCAGAGAGCTACTCCAGGGTTTGGACCACTCCCATGCAGGTGCACCTGACACAGAGGGTTTGCTGAAGATGGTGTTTGGCCAAAGCCCCCTGAGGAACTCCTATGTTCCTGATGTGGATGATGAGGGATGTGAAAGAGAAGAAGAGGAGGAGGACGAAGGATGGAGAGATGAAGATGAGGGTAAAGAAGAAGAGGATGGAGAAGATGAGCAGTAGGAAAGAATGCTGATGGATTCTAACCTTCTTTAATGTTTTGTATTTTTCCTTAGTCCCTTGGAACAAGTTACAGCCTCTGCCTCACCCCAGAGTGCTCATGGTTGTTCAGTCTCAAACCTGGCTAACTGAGGTACCTATTAGCACATTAAAGCTGGCCTCCAGGTTCTCCCAGCATCCAAAGCTGCAAGATCTCCACAACACAGGGCAACAGGAATCCCCCCCCCCAAATAGGATAAAATAAAATTTAAGGGACAAAAAATGAAGAAAAGGAAAAAAAAGAAAAAAATCTCAACATGGAATCTGGAAGCTGTAGTATGACACAGTAAATCTTGTAGTAAACCCTTTTATCCATATATCTTTACTTGCAAGTGTTCATTGCAAAGAGTCATTGGTCTGGCTCGAGGCCTCTGGTTTCTACTACACTAAGGATACAGGGCCCTCACTGGGACTCCTCTAGGATTCCTATTGCCCTGTGTTGTGGAGATCTTGCAGGTTTGGATCTGCACCAGCCTTTTCACATGCTTCAGTAGATCACATAGGTAGGGTGGATGTTGGATGTTGGTTCTGGCCTGGGTAGTTGCAGGGTTGCTCAGCCTGCCAGCTCTGCCCTGACATCACCAACAGGTTGAGCTCTACAGCATTGCCCTGGCTAGTTTGTCCCTTGCAGCAATAAGCAAGGGGCAGGCCAGAGCTCCTGCTTTCATGGATTCAGGGTTAGCTCACCCACACCTACACCATCCAGGCCACATCCACTGCATTGCTCACATGAAGTGCAAGGGCTTGGTGTGGCAACTGATGAGGGGTAGGGACAGCTCTCCCACTCTTGTGACCTCAGTGCCAGCTCTCCCACCAGCCACAGGTGGGGAGGGGGAGCAGGGCATCTTTCCCCCCCACCATCTTTTTACAGATGAGGGGTGGGCCAGATCTCTCAGCATCTCATTCTCCAGATGCTTTACCTGCATCCAGTCAACAGGCTTAGCTCTACTCTGCAGCCCAGGCAAGATGCAGGGCCTCCTTTCCCATGTGCTGCAGAAAGTAAGGGGGAGGGTCAGCTCAGTCACTCACCACAGGTGGCAGGAGCAAGGGGAAGAGCAATATGTATTTTTTTAAAGATGTATTTGTATCACTTTTTATTAGGGGTGTGTGTGTGTGTGTGTGTGTGTGTGTGTGTGTGTGTGTGTATGTTTGTATTTTTTTAAACATTACATCAATTTGTTTGTAATCAAGTCTTCCTCTGTAGCTCAGCCTGGCATGGAACTTACTATGTAGTTCAGCAGGCTGGCCTTGAATTTGTGACTATCCTCCTGCATCATTTCCCAAATGCTGGAACTTCCAACACTTTTTCATCTCTTTTTCTTTTCCTTATTCAAGAATCTGACCTGGATCCTAGGCAATGTAGCTTCATGTGTACACTGGAATATCAGGAAAATGAAACTGTTCTCCCCCCACAACCTTCCTTCATTTGGTGCCACTTAACAACACAGGTGAGTTTGTGCCACCCAGTGGCTAGAACTAATAACTGCAACCTGAAAAGCGCAGGGCATTCATGAATAAATGCAACATGGGTAGGTCACAACAAAGGCCAGGTCTATATTATTGCCCAGTGGGAAAAGAATTCCTAACAGGCAAAGATGATTCTACTGTAAGTCTCATTTTCTAAATGACTTTAATAGAAGGGGTGAGGGTGTATTCCAAGTGTTACAGCCATGGACTCTGCAGGATTAGATGGTGTTCTGGAAATCTTCAAGGATCTTACTCAAGTCACTCCTCCTCCCCAGTGTGCTGAAAATCAAAAATAAACAGTGCAGGACATTGGTTCCATATTAATCTCTATCAGAATTGAACACCATGCTGAGAAGACATTGAACTAGAGGACTCATGAACCAGGCCTACAGGAATATTAGTAGTTTCATGTAGGGTAACTATGCTTGAGCATGCCTATGTCTAGGACTATGTCAAGGAGGAGTCATAGGTTTTAGAATTTATAGATTCAACACTACTAGATTGAAAAAGGCTCTCCAGGCTGAGCAGTGGAGGCATGTGACTTTAATGAGCACTCAGGAGGCAGAGGAAGATGGATCTATGTGAGTTGGAGGCCAGCCTGGTCTACAAATTTCAGGTCAGCCAGAGATATACAGATAAACCCTGTCTTAAACCCAAGCTCCAACATCCCTGAGAAAATGAAAAAGAAAGAGAAAAACGCAAACGAACAGAGTCTCACTATGTTGACCAGGGGGCCTTAACTCAGAGATTTGCCTGCCTCTACTTCCCGGGTGCTGGCACTAAAAAGGCCCAGACATTCCCTTCCTTCTCTCCTTCTTTTTTTTTTAAGATGTATTTATTTATTTCTTTGCCTGTAAGATGGCTCTGGGTTTAAAGGTGCCTGCCACCAAGGCCAAGATGTGAATTTCATCCTTCTTTGGAACTTACATGGTAGAAATTTGCAACTTCTGTTACAAGTTGTGCTCTGAACTCCTCAGCACATGGCATGCTACCCACCCTTACACAAAATGAAAGTTTTAAATAGACTTTTTAAATATTGAATTTTCAATTTATGTGTATATGCACTTGGCTGCATGAGTTTGTGTGTACCGTGTATACACAGAAACCCCTGGGGGCGGGGGAGCAGAAGAGGGCATCAGATACCCTGGAACTGGAGTTAGAGATGGCTGTGAGATATCCAGTGGGTGCTGGAACCGAACCCAGGTCCTCAGCAAAAGCAGCAAGCACTGCTCACCACCCTCTAACTCCTGGGTCATTATCTGAAGTGCGCTTCAGTTCTTTGTTTGTGTGTGAGAGACAAGGTCTCATTTAGCCTGTGCCAGCCTCCAAATAGCTATAGCTAAGTAAGGGCTAGAACTCCTGGTCCTCCTGCCTCCACTTTTGGCATACAAGTTCAAGGTCAACTGTAGCCTGAATTTGAATTTGTTTTTATAGTAAAAACACAGAGCCAGATATCATGGCAAAAGCTGAGAGATGAGAGAGACAAAGGAGCCAGCCACAGCCACCTCTCACCTTGCCAACTCCTCAGCTGAAAGGGGGAGATCCTGTTTCTATGAATACTCAGACTGAATGACTGAGATCCTGTCTCCACCTGCCTTATATTTCTTTCTCCAGCTCCCTAGAGCTGGGATGAAAGGTGTGAGCCACCACTGTCTGGCCTCCATGTTTAACTGGGACTGGCTCTGCCCTCTGATCTTCAGGCAAGTTTTATTTGTTAGAGTACAAACAAAATATCACCACATTTCTGATTTTATGTCTAATTAAAAAAATAAAATTAGAACTAATATAAGAATATCTCCAGACTTTGTTTCTTTATGTAACCATTTGGTATCGTAGGGGACTTGATGATCATGAGGCTGTTTGTCTCTTGGAGGACTAGAGTTACATTATATGGACTCTGTCCCCTCTTTAGGCAAATCTCTTTCTTTCCTTGCCTTACTTTTCTGCCCAGATGAAGAATGTTTACTCCAAGAGGGAGAGTCCTTCCTCCTTGCTAACTCACTTCTCCATCTCTTTGCTCTGAACGGGAATGCTCTCTGCTGTCACAGTCCATTTTCTTGTCTCTACTGGGAATGAGGTCTTTCTTGGAGGAACCATCAAGGGATTCATGCTTAGCTGAGGTCCTAGTCTCTTTGCAAGTCTGAGACAGATTCTTAGAATTTCTCTGTTCACTCTGACAATCCTCGGTGCTCTCCTTCTCTGGCAAGGTGCTGCTCTTCCTCCTGTCAGAGATTTCCATTTCTAGCACTGAGTAATCCCTGTCTTTGGTTCTCTCCTTCTCACAGGACACAGAGACTTTCGAGCTTCTGACCTTGTGCTGCGTCATTTCATGTCTCACCTTTTTTGTGAGCTTCTGAATTTTCTCTGACTGCTCACTTTCTTTCTCGGTTTACTTGACTGTAGCTTATGGCCCAGTAGTAATCTTGTTTATAATACCAGATGGTTTACCTACACTGTGAATAGGTTATGTGGATTTCACATCTTCTTTGACTTCAGAATCAAAGTCATCTTGATCCCATTTGGATTGAGGAACCTGGATAATTATAACATCTTCAGCAGGCCCAGTATTATCATTGTTATATTCCTCCATAGTTCTAATGACTATTCTCTTTGTATCTGTATTTTCTTCAGTTTTTCACACAGCACTGCTTCCAGTTGAGGTTGCTTGTACTGGAGTAATCCAAAAACGTAAATCTGGAGCCTTCAGTCCCAGCAACTTTCCCCTTGTCCTTTCCCCTGGTGTTTTGCTGTTTAATTTTGCTACACGATGACTACATTTCTTCAGAGGGTTCTTTTGAAGTAGATGTATTTTCTGCACTTCCACTTTTTTTAAGTTAGTTTGATGTTCCTCACTGGATAAGTTGATGATACAATATTATCCTTTTCTGGGTCCTTTCTAGTTTTTCATCCTCACCTTCCATTTTGCCCTTTGGTAACAGGTTCACTATTTCAGCTCCTTCTACTTCAGAGATTTTCATGGAAGATGACTCCAAATGTTTATCAACATTCTTTTCTTCAGTTTTTTGCTTTCTTTGCTTTCCTTGCTAGCAAGCAGATGCTGTTCCTCAGGCTTCTTGGCCTTTTGATCCTTAATGGCTGGCTTTCCTGACTTCATGTCTTTGGGACAGGCCTTTTTCAACATTTGACTCCTGAAGTCCTTCCCAGATTTAGGTTGGGTTTTTCAGGGAGTCCCAGTGATGCTGTCATTCTTCTGAGGATTTACAGAGTCTATATGGAGAACCTCCTCTAGGATATTTTAAGTTGAGATTCACATAGTCATCCACAGCTACATAAGAGTTAGAGACCAGGCTACATAAGATTCTGGGTTTTTTTTTTCTTTTTTTGAAAGAGTTATCAATATCTAGCACTACTGCTAGGATGTGCAAAGAGTAAAATTAAAGGTAGCTGTGATGTATTAGGCACAATAAAAATGTGGCAATACTTTGCCAAAAATTAAATGGAAGAAGCAGCCATACAGGATATAAAGTTGACTGCAGAACTTGCTGTGTGTAAAATATAAAAAAGGAATGGAAATAAGCAAAAATGAAAAACACACAAAACAAAACAAAAAAAACACTAGGGTCATGAGATCTTTAGGAGCATTTTATTTTTATTTTTCCATCTCTCAAGCCTATATGATCATATTCCATTGCCCTCTTTTTTATAATTTTATAATTTAATTTAATTTTACATGTCAGCCACAGATTCCCCTGTCCTCCCTCCTCTGGCCACCAACCCCACTCTCCCCTCACCCCACCTTCCATTCCCATCTACTCCAGGGCAAGGATTCCCCTGGGGATTCAGTTCAGTCTGGTAGATTCAATGGAGGCAAGTCCAGTCCCTCTGCTCCCTTCACACAGGCTAAGCAATGTGTCCCTCCATAGGACCCAGGTTCCAAATAGCCACTCAGGACAGGTCCAGGTCCCACTGCCTGGGGGCCTCCCAAACAGTTCAAGCTAATCCACTGTCTCACTTATCCAGAGAGCCTGAACCTGTTGGGGGCTCCTCAGCTATTGGTTCATAGTTCATGTGTTTCTGCTAGTTTGGTTATTTGTCCAAGTGTTTTTCCAATCATGCTCTCAACAATTCTCGCTCATACAATCCCTCGTCTTTAGGGCGGATTGGACTCCCGGAGCTCTAACTGGGGCCTGGCCATAGATCTCTGCATCTGGTTCCATCAAAGGTTGGATGAGAGTTCTACCAAGACAGTTACGGTGTCTGGCCATCCGATCACCAGAGTTAGGTCAGTTCTGGCTCTCTCTCGACCATTGCCAGTAGTCTATTATGGAGGTATGTTGTGGATTTCGGTGACCTTTCTAGTACTTTGCTTCTTCCTACTCCCTTGGGGTCTTCATTTATCATGGTCTCTTTTTCTTTGTTCTCCCTCCCTGTTCTTGATTCAGCTGGGATCTCACACTTCCCTAAGCTTTCTTCCCCTCAACACTTGCCCTTCATTACCTGCACCCGCCACCATCCAGTTTGGTCTTGTAGATCTCATCCATTTCTCTGTCTTTGTGTCATGATCCCTCTGTCTTTCTTAGGGTCCTCTTTTCTAGGTAGCCTCTCTGGAGTTGTGAGTAGCAGTCTAGTCATCCTTTGTTTTACATCTAGTATCCACCTATGAGTATGTACATACCATGTTTGTCTTTCTGGCAGGGGAAGCTCACCAGCGGGTTGATGTGCTGAGTGCTCCTCACTCCCTGGCACTTGGGAAAGTCTGAGATTGGGGCCTCTCATGGCCACATCCCAGCAGCATAGACTTCTCTGGGCCCTCTTGTGAAGGGTGAATTTCTAATATGAAGAGGTGAAAGTCTCTATGGAGAGAAGTCCTCTCTGGTAGCTGAGGGTCTAGACTGTCCCCCACAGCATACCTTTGTATTACTTCTTATACCACTCTCAGTAGCCATTTCCTCTCCCATTCCCAGTAGTGTTCTTTCTCAAAAGGGTCCCTAAGGTGGACCCTCTGCCCTTAATAGGTTTTGGTGTCATGGGGGTGGGTGAACCTTCTCTGAGGAGATCTTGACCAAGAAAGATAACGTCTATCTGGAGGTGACCTTGACCTAGATCTGTGCCATGCCCCTGGAGATCTGGACTCTGAAGGTTGATGATGTCTCTTGCCTCTGCCTCTCCTGGGGAACCAAGGTGATGGCGAAGAGAGGCCAGAGTGTGGGCGGCTGGAGGATCCAGAGTAAGAGCTGGACCGTGTCGAACCAGATCTGGAATTAGAGTCAGTGTATGCGCTTCTTGGATCCGATGAAGCAGTACAGGGAGACCGAGGCCTGGAATAGGAGCGCCTACACTTCCTCTGAATCTTTTCGCACCCCGTCGATGCCTTAGGAAAATCATTGGTAAACTCGGCTAGCCTGGACTTTTCCTTCTCCTCTTCCCTCAGTCGTCGCTGCTCTCTATAGAATTCTTCCCTGGACAGAAGCCGTGCTGGCGTTGTAGGCATGGTGTTTAGGTGAGCAGTCTGCACTCCTGACGACCATACCCAAGGTTTCCAGGTACTGGCAGGAGCTGGTGGAAACCCTGGACCAGGGACACTGTATCCTGAAGGCTTTTGCTGGCCAGGCGGAGACCCAGGAGAGACCTGTGGGGGAGGGACACCTGGAGGAACAGGCACACAGACTGGAGAAGCTGGGAGTGAGGGAACTTGAGCCCTCTGGGATCTACAGCTGTGCTGTCTCCCATGCTCTGTGCTCCTGGAACAACCTCCTTCCCCTCTTCTGACTTGCTGTGGTGGAGAAACCAGGTAGCCAAACTCTTGGAAATGTCCCGAACCTGGTGGTCCACCACCTGGATGAGCAGCCCTTCTTCTTACTGGATCAGCTGTAGGGATCCACTGTCCCTGCAATGATGACTGTCCCAACAGAGATGGAGTTCCAAGGACGGGCACCTGCTGGCCCTTTTCCTCAGCAAGAGCAGCAGTTGCAGTTGAGGGGACTCCCTTGGAATGTTCTGGTTCCACCACTGCAGCTAGTGAGAATTTATCATGGGCCTCCCGAGAAGGGCCATCTAGCTTTTCCGAATGGACTGGTACAGACACCGTCCCAGGCAAATCAGGTTCCGGAGCTGGGCCAGAAGATGAATTTCCAGTCACAGAAGGAGCCAAGGAAGATCGACTGGAAGTGAACAAAGATACAGAGGGAGCTGGGCCCGCTGAAGAAGAGGTCACTGGGATCCTTAGAGGATCCTGCTGTCTCGATACTGGGCTTCTCATCAGAGGCTCTGCTTTCCCCTGAATGAGTGGTCTTGGTGGTAGGACTGGGGGTGGGGCTGGAGCTAAATGTTTGCCGGGTCCTTTGGTATAGCCAGTTGCGTTTCCGAAGTTAGTAACAGCCTGTCGTAAACACTTGTTGGCAGTTAAAGCATCTGGAGAAACATCGTTCTGATGACACGTTGGACATGTATGTTCATCTGATTCCAGGAGGGCTGTCCTAATGCATTCATCACAGTAACTGTTGCCACAGCAGGGAATGATGGCGGCATCCACCATGAGGTCCTTGCAGATGAGGCACAGGAGCTCCCCCGGGATAGGACGGTCTTCTCGTGAAGATGAAGATGACGATGGTTCCCTTGGACACAAGGGTGCCTTCTCTTTCTTCCCCACAGCATAGGCCTCCACATCCACAGTTGGTATTGCGTATTTTCCAGTGTTCATAAGCAGTGCACCCTTCGTGTTAGGATCTTTCACCTCAGTCAGGAAACTTGCAGGAATTCCAGTGCTCCTTCTGATTCTCTGGCCAGTCTCAAAGTTCTTATCCCCGTTTGTTGGCCAACTCTTAACATGATGACCAGGGACACCACAACGAAAACAGGTATAAGACAGAGGTGGTGGACCTAGAGGCTTCTTCACGAAACCCATTGGGCCGTATTCACAGCCACATTGCAACATCATCGCTTTGATTTTGTCTTCCTCCGAAGCATTGGCTTCAGTCAGATTGGCAGTCTCTGTGAGCTGGGCCAGAGAAATAGATGCAGAAGAGTCAGCGGTGGCCTGTTTGGTTCCCGTCACTGGTTCAGTTTGACTTAGTGCATATGTCTTCCTGGCCGACTTAACACCTCCAGGAGGAATTCTTCTGACAATGACAGATGTGTTTTTAGGAACTGGCGCATTGTCATCCATATATTCTTCTTCCGTCTCTGCGTTGAAGATCCACAGATCGCTATTGGCAGCTTTCAGTCTTTCTCTCCCCATAATCTGCTTCTTTAAGTCACACAGGGAGATATGGAGCCCATCAAAGATGATCATGTCATAGTTGAGTTTAGAGGAAAATTTATAGTGCACACAGGGCATGGTGGCAGAAGATTCCGTGTGCTGGGTGCTGCTCTGAACCCTGACCTTTGCAGCTGGGACTCAAGTCAGCCCCGGGACCTTGATTTAACTCCTGTCTTCCAAGACGCTGTCTCAGAAGAGAGCTAGCTCCGAGGGCTAGAGCCCAAGACTCTTCCTCTGAGGGTCGTGCGTTTTTGCCTCACACTGGCTACCAGCTAAACCACCAGTTCTACTTGGTTCCGATAATAAATGCCCAGACACAGTTATCTCAGACAGAAATTGCCAAAAGATCACAGAGACCAGGAGGCAACCCACAGTCAACTCTCACCCACCTTTTCAACTCCTCAGCTGGAAGGCAGATATCCCATCTCTAGAAATCCTCAGACCGAATGAGCTGAGATCCTGTCCCCACCAGCCTTACATTCCTGTGTCCAGCTCCCTGGTGGTGGGATTAAGGGTGTGGCCCAACCCCACTCACTGCCTCTCTTTCTCTTTCTTTGTTCCAACTGATTCAATCTCATAGATCTATCTTGGTCTTGAACTCTGATCTTCCCGCTTCCTCCTCCCAAGTGCTGGGATTAGAGGTATGTGCCAACAGTCCCTGGTCTCTATGCTGAACTAGTGACTGGATCTACCCTATGATCTTCAGGGAAACTTTTATGATTGCGACATAAACAAAATATCACCACTGTCATTCTCAACTATATAAGAGTTTGAGACCAGGCAACATGAGACTCGTTTTTAATAAATAAATTAATAAACAAACCATAAATATTTGAGATTCTTGATTCTCAAATGCATTTAAGCATTTGTCTTCCATTTTCTTCCATGGCTAGATTTTTAATACTCTTAGTGCTTAGACTCAAAATTTCTGTAAATCTACACATACTTCTTAGGAAAACTTCCAGGTCTCCATATTTTTTAAATTGATTTTTGTTACCAGGCCTTACTACATGTTCCTTTTCTGCCAGGGTATTCCTGACCTCTCATAAATCCATTTGCATCTGTCTCTGAACTGCTGAGATTTTATTCTATTTATTTATTATTTTTTTTCTTTTGATGCCTAGTTTCTCTATTTAGTCCTGACTGTCCTGGAAATATCAATATTTATCAATTGGCCTGAACTCAGAGATTCAAGTCCATTCCTCCCTGTGTACTTTCATGCTTAACTGACATTAAATAACTGCACCATTTGGGGTTTAATGTGATGTTTCAATATATGAGCATGATGTATCATGGTCAAATGAGAGTAATTTATCATATTCATCACGTTAAACCTCATGTTGTCAACTTTCAAAACCCTCTTCTAGCTAGATATATTGAATTGTTTACTAAATTGTTCACTGCAGCCACAAGTGCTGCAGGAAACCAGAACTTCTTCCCAAAACTGTGGTACTCCACACCCATCCTTTTTCTGTCCTTCTTCCTCCCCACACTCCCAGCATCTTTAGACTGAATTATCTTCCCCACTTCTTGAGGTATGTTTTCTGCTTCCAATCATCAGTTGAATGATTTCCAAGGATTCTGCTCTAATGTATGACTATAGGAGTTTTTCAAGCATTTAGATAAAAGCCAGCATTCCTGGGGAATCTGTGAACTCAGTTTCTGTGAACCAAAGGATTCATTTCCCTTACTTCTGGCAAAAGGGGCCTATGGCTTTCCAGTTAACACATATGAGAGACTCCTTTCCGCATATCAAGGCCCGTGCCAGTCTCCAGGCTCCCTCAGTCCCTACCCACAAGTACTTGTTAAACATTTCAAAGCCTCCACACCAGTCTCCTGGCTCTTCCCTCCCTCTAGCTATTCACCACTCTTGTAATCCAGATATTCTCACAGTTCTAGGTTGTCTCTTGCTATTGTCCCAGTTCTCTCACTGGTCTTTCCCCTGCTATATTCCCTGTGCTCTCACTGTGGTCTATCCCTTGCTATTTTCCCTGTGCTCTCACTGTGGTCTATCACCTGATATTTTCCCTATGCTCTCACTGTGGTCTATCCCCTGCTATTTTCCCTGTGTTCTCACTGTGGTCTATCCCCTGCTATTTCCCCAATGATCTCACTCTTGTCTATCCTCTGCTCTTTCCTACTATCTTGCAGAAAGCATTGGCCATATCCAGGCTGCTGGCCATGTTCAGTCGACTTCTTTAGCTTTCTGCTCTGGTCTTTGAGATGTCTCTGACTGTTGTCTCTCTCTCTCTCAATAAAACTTTAGCTGTACCATGGAGGAGTCATGCCTGCAGTTCCCTACTCTGCCTCACTTACCTGCATTGGTGGGCCAAACTCCTGGGATACACATAGAACTATAATTTATCCTTCTGTTCCATGTATATTAGACTCAAGGGTTACACCGTGTTACCAACATGAAGCGGCCTACTTTCTCCTGTTTAAAAATAGGGAGGGTTTGAAAAACTAGTTAATAAGCACCAAAAGCTAAGTTCAAGATGATTGGGGGATTATTTTGAAAACATATTTTCCCCCTTTGACATGTTTAATTGTTGTCTTTAAAGCACTTCCTTACAATTTAATATGAAACTTTCTGTATGAGTGTGTGTGTGTGTGTGTGTGTGTGTGTGTGTGTGTGTGTGTGTGTATGTGTGCATGTGCGTGTGGAGGGAGGTATAGTGTGTGCTTGTGCTTATGCACATGTGTGCCTGTGTTTGTGGAGAGAGAGGATAACACCAGGTGTCATCCTTTGAGATAAGTTCTTTCATTGGCCTGGAGCTCAATCAGGCTAAGGTAATTACCCAGGGGACTTCCTGGCTCCAATTCCCAAAACTGGACTTCCAATTATGGCATTTTATGTGGGATTGGAGTATCCAATTCAGATCCTCCTGTGTGCAAGTTAATCAACCAGGAGCATCTTGGCCATTTCCAGGCCTGAGTTGGTGGAGGACATAGATGGCTCCTTCCCCAGACTTCTTTGACTTGGTAGTCACAATCAACCAGGACCCACCCTTCACCACAGCCCAGCAATTACTTGACAGGAATTAGCCATAGAGAATATAGAGAAGCCAGGAAGACAGATAGAGAGATGCACAGGAAGAAGTAGGGAGTGACTTGGAGTTTTATGGTCTTTCTTGGTTTGGGATTCCTGGAGAGATGCTCTCTCTCCTGCTGGGTCCCCAGACAAAAAGGAAGGTCAGCAGGTAGCTTCTTGACCTTTCTGAGCTAGCTGGTTTCACACCAACATGTGACTCCCCAGTCTTTACTGGTAAATAGAATGATAGACACTTGGTTAACAAATACATTTGGTGACAGTGGCAGAGACAGAGCTGGTGTACTGGAAGTCCCATCAGGCCTTGGCCTGAGTGGCAAGGAACTGACTGTGGGGCAGGGGGATTGCAGATGGTAGTTAAAATATCAGTAGATTCAGGTGCAGACACAAAGCTGACTGAAAAACAGCAGTCTGATGCCTTGAAGCAGCAGGGGGGGCTGTGTTGATGAATTGGTTCCACCACCACCACCCCCATTGGACCTTATAATCTCCAAGTCCTATTCAATCCACCAAACTCACACATCACCTGACACCCCAGCAGCTCCCCAAGCTACAAAATCACCAGTACTGATTGGAACAAGTAGCTCCCTGAGACAGGGACACCACCTAACCAGGTTGGAGGAAGAGTTAGTAGACCCCAGTGCAAGAATACATTCAACAACATGAAAACCAATATAGCACCTCAAAAACATAGAGGTTCTACAGCTTAAGACATGAACATTGGAACATAGAAGAAGCAGAAGGAAACAATCTTAAAAATAACTTCATGAAGATGATAGAGGCATTTAAAGTGGAAATGGAGAATTCCCTTAAAAAATCAAGGAAAGAATAACAAAAATTGGAAGAAAACAATAAAGCCCTTAAAGAAAGCCAAGAAAACAAAGGAAAAGCAACCAAACAGGTGAAGGAAACAGTTCAAGACTTGAAAATTGAAGTAGAGGCAATAAAGCAGTCACAAAAAAGGGAATGCTAGAAATGGTAAGTCTGAGAAAATAAACAGGAACTACAGATGCAAGCATAACCAACAGAATGCAAGAAATGGAACAGAGTGTGTGGCATTGAAGATATGATAGAGCCAATAGATTCATTGGTCAAAGAAATCATTAAAGTCAACAAAGTCATAACACAAAACATCCAGGAAATCTGGGACACCATAAAAAGACCAAATCTGGGAATAAGAGGTATAGAAGGAAATGAATACCAGCTCAAAGGCAGAGAAAATATATTCAACAAAATCATAGAATAAAACTTACCCAACCTAAAGAAGGAAATGCCTGTGAAGTTGCTAGAAGCTTCCAAAGCAACAAACAGGCTGAACACCCCCCAAAATCTCACCATGAATCTCCCTCATGAACATTGATGTAAAATACTTAATAAAATTCTGGAAAACTGAATCCAAAAACACATAAAAAAAAAAAAAAAGAAGCATACACCACAATAAAAGTAGGCTTCATCCCAGAGATGGAGGGATGGTTCAACATCCAAAAATCTGTCAATAAAATCCATCATATAAACACACTGAAAGAAAAAAAACTACATGATGGTCTGATTGAATGCTGAAAAGGAACTGAAGCCATCTGGTCCTGGGCTGTTTTTGGTTGGGAGACTTTTGATGACTGTTACTATCCCCCCCCCCATTGCTGGGATCAAAGGTGGTAGCTCAGTTTCTGGTTTTTATTACAATTGCATCTAGGCCGCCCCCACCTCTGGGCCTGCCTGCCTCTGCCAGCCAGGCCTGCTCCACCTGTCCTGTCTGCCTCTGTGGCCCTGGCCTGCTCCACCTGCCCCAGTATAGGTTTTTAGTATAGGACCTCTTTTCAAGATTTCACAGTGGCTATATATATATATTGATTTCTCAAAGCCAGTTTCTCCAAGGCTTGCACAGGTTTGTGGCCAGCCCAGATGCCACTTTCTGCCTCTCTGGACAAGGGAAACAATAAGAAGCCTGCCAGTGCTCTGAGCTTGAAGAAACCCAGTTTCCAGGTCACCGAGTAAGTGAACCAGGTCCATTGCAGCATCTTTGACACCATTGTCTGTCTCTTTCTGTTCCCACCTAATGTCAGGTCCAGTCTACTTGCTGTTATTGGGGGGATGTGTGGTGGGGGAGTTGCCAGCACAACCCATCCCTCTGAGGTAAAGCCCATCTTGGCTCCTTGGCATCTTCAGAGCCTCTTCTACCAAAGCACAGGCTGCTAAGGACTTGGGAGTCACTGGAGCTGTGGTCAGAGCAAACGCCTTCCTCTCTGAGATGGAGAGAGATCTGAAAGTTGCTGGGACAGAGTCCATTGTTCTTGCTCTGTGACTGGCAGGAAGAGGGAAGTAATGGAGGGATATGTATGACAGGCTTGTGTGAATCTTCAGTCTCTTGAGGGTTCCCTATCCTATTGGAGACCTGCAGGTGTTGTCTGGTAAGGAAACATGGCTCCTAGAATGGGAGGAACTGAACTCTAGAGCCAGAAAGAAGTCAGCCTCTAGGTAAGTGTATAATTTAGAAGATGAGAAATTTGCTTTCCCATGAGAGATGCAAATTTCCAATGCAGGAAAGAAAGAGTGGTCTAGGCTTGGGTTGTTTTGCTTTTGTTCCACCAAAAGCAGGTCCTGATATGAACATAGCTGAGCAAATGCCCTTGTAGTATGATTGAGCATTCCTTGGGTAAATGCCCAAGAGTGCTATAGCTGGGTCTTGGGGGAGATGGATTCCCAATTTTCTAAGGAAGCACCATGTTGATTTCCAAAGTGGCTGTACAAGCTTGCATTCCCAACAGCAGTGGAGGAGAGTTTACCTTGCTCCACATCCTCTCCAGCATAAGCTGTCTTCTATGTTTTTGATCTTAACCATTCTGACAGGTGTAAGGTGGTATCTCAGAGGACTATGATAAATGATGACCACATGAGAACAGGAATAGGCAGAGTGCTGGAGAGGTCTCCAGAAATCCACAATGATACATCCTCTGTAGACTGCTGGCAATGGACGAGAGAAAGCCTGATCTGACGTAGTCTGGTGATCAGATGGCCAAACACCCTAATGGTCGTGCTGGAACTCTCATCCAATAACTGATGGAAGTGGATGCAGAGATCCTCAGCCAGGCCCCAGGTGGAGCTCCAGGAGTCCAGTTGTCGAGAAAGAGGAGGGACTGTAAGAGTGTGAATTGTTGAGACCAAGATTGGAAAAGCACAGGGCCAAATAGCCAAACAAATGGAAGCACATGAATTATGAAACAAAGGCTGTGGAGCCCCCAGCTGGAGCAGGACCTCTGGATAAGTGAGACAATTGAATAGCTTGAATTGTTTGGGAGCTGGGTGTTTGGAAACTTGGGTTTACACAGGGACACTTTGCTCAGCATGGAAGGAGGGGACTGGACCTGTCTGTACTGAATCCTCCAGGTTTAAATGAATCCCCAGGGGAGTCTTGGCCCTGGAGGAGATGGGAATGGAGGGGAGGGGCTGGGGGAAAGGTGGGTTATAGCCATGGACTCTGCAAGATTAGATGCATCATTTCCCAAGTGATGCAAATTCCAACACTTTTTCATCTCTTTTCCTTTTCCTTATTCAGTAATGTGACCTGGAATATAGGAAATGTAGCTTCATGTGTATGGAATATCAATAAAATATATCTGTTCTCCTGCAACCTTCCTTTATTTGCTGCCACTTAGAAACAAGTGCTCTTTGGGATGTAAATTAGAAACTTTCGCTGGACTCCTGTGAGTTTGTGCCACCCAGTGGCTAGAAATAATAACTGCATCCTGAAAAGGGCAGGGCTTTCATGAATAAAGGCAATAGGAATAAGTCACAACGAAGGCTAGGTCTATATTATTACCCAGTGGGAAAATAACTCCTAACAGGCAAAGATGATTCTACTGTAAGTCTCATTTTCTAAATGACTTTAATAGAAGGGTGAGGGTGTATTTCAAGGGTTACAGTCATGGACTCTGCAAGATTAGATGATGTTCTGGAGACTTTTCAAGGATCTTACTCAAGTCACTCCTCCTAGTGTGCAGGAAATGAAGAATCAACAGGGCAGGACATAGGGTCCTTATTAACCACTAGAAGAATCAAACCCCATAATGAGAAGACATTGAACTGGAGGGCTTATGAACCAGTCATACAGGAATATTAGTAGTTTTTTTCCTTGTAGGATAGCTATGCTTGAATATGCCTATGTCTAGGACTGTGTCAAGAAGGATTACAGGTTTCTGAATTTATAGATTCAACTTTACTAGATTGAAAAAGAATCTCCAAGCTGGGCAGTGATGGATTATGACTTTACTTCCAGGACTTGGGGGCCTGGGGGGGCAGAAGCAGGTGGACCTGTGTGAGTTCCAGGCCAGCCTGATCTACAGAGTTCCAGGACAGCCATGGCTACACAGATAAACCCTGTCCTGAACTCAAGCTCCCCCACCTCAGAATATAAGGAAAATAAAAAAAACAACAAACAAACAGAGTCTTACTATGTTGACCAGGGGCCTTAACTCAGAGATCAGCCTGCCTCTACTTCCTGGGTGCTGGGACTAAAAAGTGCTTGTCACCAAGCCCAGACATTCCGTTCCTTCTCTCCTTTTTTTAAAAGATATATTTATTTATTACTTTGCCTGTATGATGGCTGTGGGTTTAAAGTGCCTGCCACCAATCCCAAGACTTGAGTTCCATCCTTCTCTGGCAGATACATAGTTGAAACTTGCAACTTCTATTGCAAGTTGTCCTCTGAACTCCACAGCACATGGCATGCTACCCACCCTTACACAAAATGAAACTTTTTTTTTTTTTTTTTGGTTTTTCGAGACAGGGTTTCTCTGTGTAGCTTTGTGCCTTTCCTGGAACTGGCTTGGGAGACCAGGCTGGCCTGGAACTCACAGAGATCCCCCTGTCTCTGCCTCTCAAGTGCTGCGATTATAGGCGTGCGCCATCATCATCTGGCTTGAAACTTTTAAATATACATTTTAAAATATTGTATTTTCAATTCATGTGTGTATGTGCTTGCCTGCATGAGTTTGTGTGTACTGTGGATAGGCAGGAAACCCTGGGGGCCAGAAGAGGGCATCTGTACTCTGGAACTGGAGTTAAAGAGGGTGGTGAGACATCAAGTGTATGATGGAACTGACCCCATGTCCTCTGCAAAAGCAACAAGCACTCCTAACCACTCTCTAGCTCCTGTGTCATTGTCTTATATGTGTTTTATTTCTTTTGTTTTTGTGTTTGAGGCAAGGTCTCATTTAGCCCATGCTAGCCTCCAAATAACTGGAGCCAATGATGGGCAAAATCTCCTGAACCTCGTGCCTCCACTTCGAGAGTACAAGTTCATGGTCAACTGTAGCTCAAATTCTAATTGATTTTAATAAGAAAAACCCAGAGCCAGATATCACAGTAAATGCTGAAACATCAGAGAGACAAAGAAGCAAGCCACAGCCACCTCTCACTTAGCCAACTCCTCAGCTAAATGGGGGAGATCCTGTCTCTATGAATCCTCTCAATGAAATGGGCTGAGATCCTGTCTGCACCCTCCTGATCTTCCTACTTCCTCCTCCCGGGTGCTGGGATTAAATGTGTGAGTGGCCACTGCCTGGCCTCTATAGTTAACTAGTGGCTGGCTCTGCCCTCTAATCTTCAGGCAAACTTTATTTGTTAGAGCACATACAAAATATCACCACATTCATCCTCAGCTACATAGGCATTAGAGGCCAGTCTGGGCAACATATGGCTCTTTTTTTAAAAAAAATATTTTTTAATAACTAAACTGTCAGGATTTGAGGTTCTAGGATTCTCATCTGGCTCTAAGCATTTGTCTCCATTCTGCCTTTCAAGACTGAATTTTATTTTATATTATTTTTGTTTTTCTACTCACTCTATATATCACCCTCTGAACCCACCTCCTCCCTCCTTCCACCCCCAGCCCTCCCTCCCAAGCCACCCCACATTCCCACATCCCCCAAATCAAGATTTCTCTTGGGGAGTCAACAGAGCCTGGCACACTGAGCCTAGGTAAGTCCAAGCCCCTTCCCACTGCACCAAGGCTGTGCAAGGCATTACACTGTAGTCACAGGGCTCCCAAAAGCCTGCCTGTGCACCAGTGATGGATCCTGATCCCCCTGTCTGTGTGCACCCCAAACAGTTTGAGCTAAACAGTATCCAGAGGGCCTCATCCACTCGTATAGGGGATCCACAGCCACTAGTCTACAGTTCATGGGCTTCCACAGGTGTGGCCAGTCATCTCTGCACGTCTTCCCATCATGAATAGATGTTCCTCTCCCCTCTCTCATTGGTTGGATTCCCAGAGCTCAGCCTGGCGCCTGGCCATGGATCTCTGCATCTGCCTCCATCAGTCACTGGACAAAGCTCTATGATGACAATTAGGGTATTCACTAGACCGGTCACCAGAGAAGACCAGTCCAGGCACCCTCTAGACCACTGCCAACAGTCCAAAGTGGGTCAACCTTGTGGATTCCTGAGAGCCTCCCTGGTACCCTTGCCCTTCATTACACACACCCCAGTGCCCATCCTGTTTGGTCATGTAGATCTCATCCATTTCTCTGTCCTTGTGTGATCCCTGTGTCTTTCTTAGGGTCCTCTTTTCTAGGTAGCCTCTCTGGAGTTGTGAGTAGCAGACTAGTCATCCACCTATGAGTGAGCACATACCATGTTTGTCTTTCTGGTGGGGGAAGCTCATCAGAGGGGCCAGGTGCTGAGTGCTCCTCACTCCCTGGACCTTGGGAAGGACTGAGACTGGGGCCTCTCATGGGGAAGGAGCATGGACAGACTGGGCAGGAGAGGCCTGGAGTGGGTGGGTGCCTCCCTTGCCAGAGCTTGGAACAGACACACAGCCAGCTTTAATGATTTTGTTAAAATTGGCAGTATCAGATGCTAGTCTAGGTGCTGCCCTCAGGACACCCAGTCCAAGAAACTGGTCTCAAGGATATGCTACCATCACTCCCAACATAGCTACAAGGTGGGAGTTTTATAGAGTCAGGCTTTGCAGCCTGCTCTTTGGCTTTTTCAAGTGGATGTTCAGGCCCAGGAGATTTTTCACACTCCCCATTCCCATATTCGTGGGGTCCTTTAGAAGTTTTGAAAACATTTTCTTTCTCGGCTGTAGCAGACATCACCCTATTCCATTTTGTCTTGTCACTTCTTACTATTGGTTTATCTTTTTCTCACTTGTCCTTTGTAGACCCTGATTTGAAAGTGATAGACTCTGCATCCATGGGTTCATCCCCACCAGGTGAAGCATATTCTGTCCTTGGGAGGACAAACAGTGTGTATGCCTTAGTGTCATCAACACCTGAAAACTCCCGGGATTTGCTGGACCACTCTAACAGCTCAGTACTCAGGAAGCTTTTCCTCCCTCCCTCCCTCCCAATTTCTTCCTTTTCCTTGTTTCTTATGCTATTGTCCTTTATGGTCTCCTGGATCGTTCCCACTCTCTTTCTCTTTTGAATTTGTGTTATCTTTCCCATTGTGACTATCTCTCCAAGAAAGCTTTTCTAGATCATTGCTGCCTGCATTTCTGCTTCTATGACTTTGTCCAGGAGCATAGTCTTCTCTGGGCCCTCTTGTGAAGGGTGAATTTCTAATATGAAGAGGTGAAAGTCTCTATGGAGAGAAGTCCTCTCAGGTAGCTGAGGGTCTAGACTGTGCCCCACAGCATACCTTTGTATTACTTCTTAAACCAATCTCAGTAGCCATTTCCTCTCCCATTCCCGGTAGTGTTCTTTCTCAAAAGGGACCCTAAGGTGGACCCTCTGCCCTTAATAGGTTTTGATGTCATGGGGGTGGGTGAACCTTCTCTGAGGAGATCTTGACAGAGGTTTGGTCTCTTTGTAAAAGAATGAGCCAGGTGGTGATGGTGCACGCCTTTACTGCTAGCACTCGGGAGGCAGAGCCAGGCAGATCTTCCCCGGATCCACATACAGGGAGGGCTCTGGCCCCCTGCCCTCAGTCATGCATGTCATTCCAGGGAGAGACTCGATGCAGAATGAACTAGATATAAGAAGAGGGTGTGTGTCGGGGGAACCTCTTTGTGGTGGATGTTGTCATCTGTGTCTGAAAGATTGTGAAGAAGAAACTGGGAGAACCATGGGCATCTGTTGTGGGATGTTCTGTATGTTAAATGTGTTGTTCTGATTGGTTAATAAATAAAACACTGATTGGCCAGTAGCCAGGCAGGGAGTATAGGCGGGACAAACAGAAAAAAAAGAAATTCTAGAAAGTGGAAGGCTGAGTCACAGAGACACTGCAAGCCGCCACCATAACAAAGAAGATGTAAGGTACTGGTAAGCCACGAGCCATGTGGCTACTTATAGATTCATAAAAATGGGTTAATTTAAGATATAAAAACAGTTAACAAAAAGCCTGAGCCATTAGGCCAAACAATTTAAATAATATAAGCATCTGTGTGTTTATTTTATAAATGGACTGTCATCGGACTGCCGGAGCTTGGTGGTACCCAAAGAAAAAACTCTCTAGCTAAGGCTTCCATCTGTAGGTCCACCAGTTGTCTTGCTGCTTTCTGCACTGGTCAGACCAGAAATGCGTTGAGCGGGGCATGCAAATAAGGACATGGCCCAGTCTCCTTGGAATTCTGGGAACTAAAAGTGCAACTAAAATATCCCCTTCTGTTGAATGTCACAGACTTACTCTACAGTTCAGGTAATGGGCAGGAAAGAACAAGACAGTCTGTGTCAGGCTCGTGTTTGTTGGTACTAGCATTTAGGACTGTGATGTAGAGGTTTTCGTGCGTGTTAGCGGTGTTGGAGTGTGGCAAGGTAGAATTATCGCTTCTTGGCCTTTTGCTCTGTTCACTCTATACATCGACCTGGTATTGCAGTATGTCCAGGGATGGTGCACCACCACCACCACCACCACCACCACCCCCTCCCACCCGAGGGGATTTATCTTGTCATCTAAAGTAAGATTAACGTGTGTCCTGATGCCAAGCCACTGGCCTGTCTACTTTCGATCATCTCTTTTCTGAGTCGCCATTTGCTGCACTTTTACTTTGAGTCTATTAATTTGTTCCTTTTTTTAACTTGTAAAAGGTTTCACTGGTTGTGCAACCTTTGAGAGTTTTAAAATAATCAATATAACATCCCATATATAGGAGAGAAAGAAGCAACAACAAAAATTAAGCCTGGTTTTATCGCTCCATGAGTTTGACCTAATTCTCTATCATAATTAAAGCCTGGGGTTTTTGTTTGATTTAGTTTGGTTTTATAAGAGAATCTGAAAACATTTCTGGGTGAGTATAGGACTTTAATTATTCATGGACAGATTCTGTACATCTGTGTTCACAGTAGCCAAGATGTGAAAGGGCTTTTTCTTCCATCAATTGATGAACAGACAAAGAAAATGTACACGATGGGATTTTACTTGGCCTTAATAAAAAATGAAATGATACCTTTGGCAAGGAAGAGACTGTGATCAGTGAAAAAAGTGGGGCCTGGGATAACAAATATGAAACATTTTCTCTAATTTGCAAAATCTATTATTTCTTTGGAAAGAAGGGAGCTGAAGGGAGAGGGAGGAGAAGAAAGGATAGTGGGGAAAAGAAAAGGGGGAGGGGGAGAGGGGAGAGGGTATGGTGGGAGGGGGAAAGAGCATACAAAAGACAGGAAGGGGCAGAGGGGGATGGGTAACATTTCGGGCAAGCAGGGATCTGCTTACAGACTTCCTGGATTCTGTACTTGGCTACTGCCCCTCATCACCGAGGACACAAATGCCACCTGTGCCATCTTCTCACAGTGGGGAAATGACGGGAGAAGATTGCTTCTGTCTTATGTTGCTCTGTGGCCATGTCTCCTGGAGTGTTGGAGCTCCCCAACCAACCCCTTGCCCTGAGATTTAAGATCTTCATGAACTGAAATGTTAACAACCTACCACCCTCTTCCTCTACAATAGGCCTGAGCTCTGATTGCAGAAACCAGCATTGCCAGCCCCTCCCTGCTCAAAGGCATCAAGGACCTGCTGTGCCTGGGCTGTGACCTGGGAGACTGCAGAGTGGGAAGGAGCTGTGGAACATCAGCCTAGATGTGCACCAAGAGGAGTGTGCCTATGATTACAACTCAGCAAAAGCATATCTGCCAGTGTGCTAGCCCTGGAAATGAAAGAGCAAAAATGGGAAACACCTGGGGGCGTTGTGAAAATAAGGATGAGGGTTTGCATTTGGTTTTTGCTTTTTACGTGTGGGTGTGCTAGGGTGTATTTGTGTGTATTCTGATATATTACTATGCGTTTATAAAAAATATACTACTTAAACTTTTCCTAAATCATTTGAACAAAATTTAGAATTATGTAGGGCTGGTGGTGTAGGCCTGTTACCCTAGCTATTCCCCAGGCTCAGGCAGGAAGATCACAAGTTGAAGGTTAGCCTGAGTAACTTACTGAGACATTGTCTTACAATAAAAAATAAATATCAGTCTGGGGATATGGCTTAATGATAGAGTCCATAGCATATGACAGAATGGAATTAAAGGTGTATGCCACCATGCTTGGCTAAAAATTATTTTTAAAAGTCTCATTCCTGAACAGGGTCATCTTTTCTTTTCTCTGAAACTGTACTTATGCAACATCAAGGTTAAATGGTCCATGCTCCTACCTACAATTCTCCAAGTACTTTCTTTGAGCCTCTGGATTGGAGTGATTAGGCATGGCTCTACCATATGTGCTCCGTTGCAGAGTCAACTATTTCTGAGACATGAGTACTCACTTTTTGTAATCAGATGCTGATTTCAGCCTTTCCCTCCTTACTTAAATAAAAAAATTCTGTATGTCTGTTAGTCCAATGGTACATGCATGCAATCCCAGCCCCTGGCAGTTACCTAACAAGACTTTGTCTCAAAGTTGTGGGGAGGGGACAGCATTGAAGAGATGGGTCTGTGGTTAAGAGCACTGGCTGCTCTTGCAGGAGTAATGAGTTCAATTCCCAGAAACCACATGATGGCCCAAAAACACTTATAGTGGGATCTGTTGCTCTCTTCTGGCATAAAACTATACATACAGGTAGAGCACTCATATGCATAAAATAAATCATAAAAAAAGAATGACATATGATAAACAATGTCTTGGGGAACCACAAGAGAGACTCCGGGGGGAAAAAAGACAGAGGGCCTTTTACCTCGGGTGCATTTGTTCCCTGGATTGTTATAGTATGTGATTTTGTGTCTACTGTATTAAACATTCACATTCAATACAGGAGGCCTATTTATTCTTGTTGGATGTCAGAGCACAGCTACAGAACTCAATCTGATCAGTGTACCCTGAGTCTGGATATGGCCTTCTGTCTTGATTTCCTGCATTCCCAGACATAATCTATGGAGAGAGCCAGGCAATTGTGTTTAAATTGGCCTGTCCTGAGAAAGTTCTGGGAAAGGGGCTGCTGTGTTCAGTATGTTCATATGTTTAGTATGTGCTTACCGGCCTTTATTGACATGTTTTTCTGAACTCAAATAATGTTTTTTGTAACATTGCTTTCTTTGTTACATTTGTGTTTAAAAGTATGCTAAAACTGAGGTATGGTTGTCTACAGCATTTGACTTTCTGCCTCATCCTCTCAGGACCTCAGATCCGAGGTCCAGCTGACAAGGTCTGCATTAGGTCAGCCAAAGAGTCCACACATGGAGAGTGGCCTGCATCTGTCAGTTCTGGTACAGAATGATGTTGAAATCTCAATTGTAAATGATAAACATTTCTTTCTCATCTGTACTTTTACTATCTGTCGGGATCCAGCTGATTGAGTGGTAATTACTTGAACTTGGCTCTGAGCTGAGTTCAAGCTGGTTTCTCAGGTTTCTCATTCATTTGTGACTGACGGGTCATCTAGGGCATTTCTTTGCATGCCATTAGCATCAAGCCAAAGAGCAAACATGCTGAAAGCACACAGTCAACCTCTGTGCACATCACGGTTATTGAAATGACCTCGTGATTAGACAACCTTTGTAGGAGTTGGTCTCTGAAATCAACCAATTCTCCCTGTCTCAGCAGCCATTGACCTCCTGCAGCTTTCTGTCTAAGGGTGGGACCATACAGACTTTCCCCTGTCACAACTGACAAGTCAACTGGTGGTGTCATTGTCCTGGTCACGTGGTGCAGCATTCCCTCTTGTATCTAGGACATGCCACCTAGCAGCAGAGATCATGGTCCTATGGTTCTCACAAATGTTTCTCCCCACTTTTCCATGGGTTTCCCTGAGCCTTAGATATAGGGGTTGTGTTGCAGATATATCATATAGGGTTGGCAACCCCACTCACTTACTGTCTGCATTTGGATTTGTTGTGAGGCTCTGTAACTGTCTCCATCTGTTTCAAAATGAAGCTTTTTGGATGAGGGGTGAGAGCTCCACATATCTGTGTAGGGATAGTTACTGAGAAAACAAATCCTGTTGGTTTAGTGAAGTAGGAGTAGTGAGCTCTCCTCCTGGGTTTATGTTCCCTCTTGCCATGGGTAGTTGGCTAGGGTTCCAGTACTAGATGGGAATCCCTCCTATTGAGCAGACCTTATGTCCAATCAGACAGTTGTTAGTAACCAAAATAAAGGTGCCACTGTTGCATCATTGTGGATATCTTGCCAGGCCAGTCACTGTTGTGGTACATAGGCTTTACAGTGGGGTAGGACTAGCAAATGCACCTATCCCTTGGCAGCTTCCGTAGAAGCATCTGATTCTCTGACAGCCAGTCATCAGGGGGACTTCACAGCCAGTTACTGCTCATTTCCTCCAAGTCCAGTGTTTGAAGAGCATGACTTCTCTAGCAACAGGGCCTTACCTTCAAATTCTGGGAGGCAACCAAGGGCAACAGCAATAGCCTATGGTGTTTTGTTTGGGAGTATCTCTTGGACTATCCTTGCAACAACTCAAGAGATCTCATGTCTATCATACAGGGTACTGGGGGCTTTGTTAGGTAATTCATGGCTCTTTTGGGGAGCATTATCACCTGGTGTCACAACTTCCTTAAACTATACATTTATGTATATACACATATATTACATGTAATTTTAGGTAAGCATGAAATCACATGTTCTCTATGTTATATGAAACATTCTTCGTGTTATTTATTAACCTCTCTGTATTGCTCACCTTTCCCACTGCCTACTTAAAGCCCAAATCCAATTTCCCCATTTTCTGATTCATGGCACCTTGACCTGCCATCCCGCAGTCTAGAGCTCCCCTGACTTGGTCTCTTTTTACTTTCCTGATTTCTGTGGTTACTCGCATAAAGATTCTGAGCTAAGAACCACAGATTAGTGAAAAACACATTCGTCTTTCTGTGTCTGGATTCCTTCTCTCAGTATACACGCTAGTTCCACCCATTTACCTGCAAAATACATGGTTTCATTTTTCTTTGCAGCTGAATAGAATTCCTTTGTATACATGTACCTTTTCATTATCCATTCAGTTTTGAGGGTCATTTAGACTGTTTCCATTTCCTAGCTTTTGTGAATACAATGGCAATGAACATGGCTGAGCAAGTATCTGTGGATAATGTCAAGTCCTTTGAGCATATGGCCCAGAAGTGTTTAGCTGGTAGATTTTGTTTTTTAAGCTATTCCAGAATATCCTCTCTGCACTGATTTTCAGAGTGGCTGTGCCAGTTTTCAATAGGTAGCTCTACTGCTAAGATATGCAAAGTGTAGAACTAAAGGTAGATCTGACATATCAGCCACAATAATGCTGTGGCAATGCTTTGCAAAATGTTAAATGGAAGAAGCAGCGGTATAGGATATAAAGTTGACTGCAGAACTTGCCATGTGTGTGAAATATCAAAAAGTAATGAACATAAGCAAAAATGAAAACAACAACAACAACAACAAAACTCTGGGATCATGAGATGTTTAGAAGCTTTTTATTTTTCTTTTTCCATCTCTCCAGCCAATATGATCATATTCTGTTGTCCTATTTTAACAATGTTTTAAGAGCTTCACACCATAAGCAACTCTTTATCTTGGTTATTTTATTACACTAAATGCATTATCTGCCATATTAAAGGAGAGAAAGAGAAGATGTGGGAGAGATAGAGAGAAAGAGAGAGAATAGCCAGCCACTAGGTCCAGGCTGTCCCTCTATCTGAGCCGTGCTCACACCACACGGCTTCCTAGGTTCTTGATGAGTGCACAAAGTACCAAAACACCCCTAGCCCACTGGTTAATACAGTTCACAGTCTAAACTAACCGAGTGACATTGTCACTCGTGTGTTTATATTCTTTGTCCTTAGTTAGCAGAATGTCAACCCGAAGAGACCAATCTAGATGTTGTGGAAAAAGGGAAATCAAGGTTGGACCTGTGAAGCTTGAGCCCCACAGACAGCATCAGATGCTGGTTTGGTTGCTGCCCTGAAGACACTCAGTCCAAGTAATTGGTCTAAAGGACATTTAGTGCCATTACTCCCAATATAGCTACAAGACCAGGGTGCATGGAGATGGAGGCATGATCCAGGATGGGGTCAGGAGAGGAGCAAGCACCATAGAAAGCCTTGGGGACTGATTCCATCCAAAGGATGCAGGAACTCCCTGAAGCAGAGAATTTCATAAAATTTGCTTTCTCTTTTAGAGTCTTTGGATGTCAGAATGAAAGCTGGCTTGAGTTAGGAAAACTGGAGTAGGGAACCAATCGTACTTATCTTGTGACTGTCCAAGAGTGAGCAAAGGGCACAGCCACAGCTAGTGACCTATAAAAAAAACTGCTGTGGCTCCAGCATATAACGATGTGCCTTCATTTCTTCACTTGTAATATAAAAAAGGAAGTAGCTACCACCCATCTGGAAGGAGAGATTGCTCTTGTATAGCTTCCTGTGTTATTTGCAATAGTCATCAGAAGGCTATCTTCCTTTCATACAGCAAGTAGAGACGATTGATGGCTCTTGAGGCAAAGCAGAGTTGATGAGCCCTGTCGGACTGCACACATTCAGGACTAAGCCCAAACACAACGCTCCTGACCATGCCTGAAAACTGCTGAACGCTGTCTAAAATTATGCCGTCACTACAAACATCAGCAGCACTGCTGAATGAAACCTCTGCTGTCCTCTGAGCCATTGCTCTGAGCAACATGTCCTTATACCGCCCTCTGTCTTCTCCTCTCCAGTACAGAATTGCAATGTCTTTGGGCAGATAGCCATCATGGAACAGGCTGTGGCATTTTTCTGCCACACAGAGGGCTATCTGTTCTAGTGTCAGGTTAGCCTTGATCTCACACATACCAGGCAGAGCCTGGGAACACATGGCTTCCTCATAGGAAGCCTCTTGGAACATTGCCAGCATGTCTGGAGCTATGTTGGAGGGAGGGTTTCCTTGGAGTCTCTTCATTTCTTCTTTCATGACGTTTGCTATTTCCACGGCACAGTGGATCTCATTCATGATCACTTTTCGAGGAAACTGAGCAGAAGGAGCAGGAAGGCCACTAACATCTGCACGATGGATTTGGAAAGGATCCAGAAAAAGCCAGAGGATCCCATGGTGAAGGGTTTCACCTGCAGCCCCCTTCACTTTTGGATGGGTGATGCTCTTAGCCTTCAGGTACCAGTCACCGTGTCTCCTACAGAAATTCTCCGTCTCATCCATTACTATATGTTTAATCTTTGGGAACTCTTCTCTCATGAAGGTCCTCTGGGTCACAACTTGGCAAGTTACTTGTTGGCTGTAACCATAAAGGAGAAAAACAGGGTTTCAGGCATAGAAACAAAGATAACAGAAGGTCTCCTAGCTCTCTGGATTGGAAATAGAGGCTAATCCTCCTTGCAGACTGATTCATTAATAGAGGCAGTACAGCAAAACCACTCTGCTTCCAAGGTACCTGGAAGATAGAATACAGAATTTGTGTATTGCTTAGTTAAATCTTCATGTGAAATTCTACTCTGAAGTAGTTAGACAGTCAGGTGGTTTGTGCCTATAATCCCATCACTCAGGAGCCTGGGGATCCTGAGTCCAAGGCCAGCTTGGACTACATAATGACTATAGGCCAACCTAGCCTACATAGCAATACTTGCTCTCAAAAAAAAAAAAAAAAAAAAAGGTTAGGAAACCTTGCTATTGGTCCAATTGTGATGCTTGACAGGGGAAGACAAGATCACTACAGTTAAAGGAAATCTCAAAAGTAACTCGTGCCTGTTCCTACTTCCTTAATTTGTCCTTTTAGAATTAGGGAACAGTCTCCTACGGGCATATCGTAATCTATACATGTAGAAGAGGTATGTGCTAAGTCAAATTTTGTCTAAAGCAAGTTCTGTTTCTTTACTTGTCTGACAAAAACCAGAAACTCCTTTGGATTTTGGTAAGAAAAACATCAGTTGCTGAGTTCCTTCAAGAAGATTAAAAGAAAAAAAAATAAAAAACCCATAGGGCCCTTCCTCTCTCTGGTTCATTTCCCTGTTGTGGTACATTATAGCATGCATATATGCTACATAAGCATGCTTCCCAGATCTGGCTGCTTCTTGTCTTCTCTAGGGATCTAATAGGGTGTACTCATACATATCTTATGTCTACAGTTCCTGGGGCTTTCCTCTCTGTGCTTCGACTTGTAACCACATCCATCCTCATCAAGCTTGGTCTGTGTGGCTCCTGAAGAAAAGCACTGATTTTCAGCTGTCCTCATACCTTCTTCACATTAGAGGTTTGATAGGTATTTGGTAATTGGGGTTTTAACTGGGACATTTTAAAAATGTAGCTACAGAGCTTTATAATGTCCATGGTCCCTAGCATAATTTCCTCCATAATCTAGCATCTGTAAACATCCCAGCATCACCATTTTCCATATGTCCACACTCTGGCTCTACTCCAGTTAGAGCTCATTTCTCACTGCCTTTGACCTTGCTGTGCCCTTTGCCTAGGAGGCCCTCCCCATCTCATTCACTTCTCCTACTGTTTATCATTGGTTCAATTGCTTTTGATACAGGGTCTCACTGTATAGGCCAGGCTGGCCTCAAACTCTCAGTCCCTTGCTTCAGTCTGGAATTACAGGCATGCACTCTTACACCTGGCTTCCTAATGATTTAGTATGGTCAAAAGTGTCCTTCCCTGGAGAGTATATGCTGACCAACATCCAGCCTGTGTAAGGCAGATCTTTATTATAATACCAATAATCAGCACTTGCATTGATTATTTTGTAAACTCTTTGTCGTATTTTTTTAACTCTGACATTATACTTAATAGCATCTAATGTAAATACTGCTCAATAAGACTTTTTTGAATAATTAAAACTAAAGGAAAAAACATGAATTTTTCTGTTTGCTAAATTGTACAACATCCACTGAAAGCTAGAAATTTCAATTAGAATTAAAGTTACATGTTTTCTAAAAATTACTGGTACAGAACAACTCAAATATGTGAATATTTTATGAACAAATTTAAATTGTATTTAAATTTAAATTCCTGATAGATAAAGTGACTAATTATATAACCAAAACAATAACCTTCCAGCGAAAAGTTACTTAAAGTAAGACAGGTTCTTTTCTACTTTTCTTAGATCTAAGGACACAATGTGGGAATGAATTAGAGTCCCAGTTGGGCATGGTGGTGTATCTCTATAATCTCAATGCTCAGGAAGCTGATACAGGAGGATTGAGCTTAGGAAGAAAGACTGTCACAAACCAACAAATGACAAGCACTCCCTGACCTGTGTGGGAGTTGACTATGATAAGTTACCCATTCTAGAGGTCAATCACATTTGCGTTAACTCAGGCTTTTGCACTCCCACGGTGAAAGAGCATTGCTAAGCCTTAAACTTCAAACAAATTGCTTTTGTGACTATGTTGGAAGACTTCCCCCCCCCCCCAAATTTTAGATGCTAAAATTCTCACATCACAAAATCCCTGAGGGAGTCATTTTCACAAACATAGAGGATCTCTTTTGGTTTGCAGTGGAACGCGTCCTTGATTTTCTCCGTGATCTTTATGGCTAGAGCTGTCTTCCTGATTCCCGGAAAGCAATGGATGAACAATTCCCGGGTTTCCTGGAGGCTCTTGGAGAGTAAGCCTGCATTGGTCTTCTATACGCTGCTTGAAAAACTCACAGCCCAACTTGTCACTCAGCACCGACCTGGAGCACAGTGAGAACCACCACAAGAGCTTGTAGCACATTTTTCCACTTCTGTTTTACTACACAGCGTGTAGGACCTGGGGTAGTACACTGGGGACTGATCAGGTCTGGGCCCTCTGCTGGTCAGGTTCTATCTGCCTTGGAATGACGCACACTTTTCCTGAGTAGCCCGCCAAGAGCCTGGAGCTGCTGCTTTAACTGAAGGGCAGTGTTGTACATATAGTCCAGATCCTCCATTCCAACTCGGGTCTGTTAAGATTGTGTACAGTACCAGAGGGCTTGTTGACTGCTACCAGGAGAGCATCACATAGGACATCTGCTCTTTCGTTAAACCAATATCACCAGCCCAGCTTCTAGAAACTACAATAATCCCATGAGAACAAGGATGTGTCGTGGCCTTCAGTAAAGTCCTCAGGTCCGTGATGATCTTGGAAGAACTAGCTTCTTACAGAGGGCATTCTGGCATCGAAATTGGAGATGTTGCCTAGGTGATGATCGCATTTGATATTAAGTTAATGAAGTGAAACAAACAGAAGTTACAAAAACTTTAAAAAAACCAAAAAAAAAATTAATAAAGAAAAATTAATAAAATATGAGCTATCAGATAGGCTGCCTCTGTCAACCTTTTGTTTAGAATAAAGGACAAGACTGCGTCTAGTGCTCTTCTTATATACCATGGTTTTCCTGTTGCGACCAACGTGGAGAACATCTGAGGCATGTGATTTGAGCAATAGGCCAGCACGCTAGTCTAACTTTTAGAGTGCTGGACGGGAAAACTTTGCTTCTACTCATGAAGACGAGGGCGTCCATTGAGCCATTTCTGTGCCCAGATGCCACCAGTGTCGTTCACCTGGTAGACATGCTTGGAAGAATCATTTTCCTTCTGATATAGAGGTTTTAGGGACTGATGGCTTTATCGATGGGAGAATAGTAAGTAGTCCTTTACTGGTCCGTCACAGGGTGGCACTTTCCGGGTGATCAGAGAGTAGAATTCAGTGTCAGAATCTGTGCTGAGTTCTGATGCGCCAAGCTTTGTTCTCGAGTTCTCAGTGTCAGGAGGCTCGCATGGGCTGTATCCGTGAGACTAACTGTTCTCAAAGAAAAGAAAGGACAAACAGGAAGCAAGGTGTTTTCTTCTTTTAGGAAAAAGAGTGTTTGTGCTATTGTCTGTTTTTTCAGTTGTTGAGACCAGAAAGTTTCTCTGTGTGAGCCCTACTATCATGAAGCTCACTTTGTAGACCATCTGCTGACCGTGAACTCACAGAAGATCTGTCCGATTCTGCCTTCCTCAAGGTGCTGGGATACAAGTGCGTTTCACCAAACCTACGTCGCCATGTAGATATAGACCATTAATCTTAACCGAGAGTGAACAATTTTATAATTTTTGTAATTGATATTTTGTGTGGTGGTGTGTTGAGTGACTGTGTGTGGTGTGTGTTCAGTAGTATATGTGCGAAGTCAGTAAGACAACTTTGTCCAAATGAGTCAGATTGCGTCGTGTCTTCCCTGTTGTAGGCCAAGAGATGAAACTCAGGTTAGGCAAGCCTGAGGTTGCAGCTGCCTGTTATACCCATCGAGCCATTCGAAGCCAAGCTGAGGACACAATGTCTGGGACTTTATGAGTTGAAGTTATTACAACTTGGGAGGGCAGGAGCTGGGAGTGGCATACTAATTTGAGTAGAGGTCAGGAACAGCTAAGACATCAAATACTAATCGACTCTGTGAGTGTTGATCTGTGTGTGTGACTCCAAAATGCCAGTAGGTGAACTGACAGCTAGGAGAGAAAATTTTGCTTATAGAAAGAGGTTTGTATAAACCCTGTGACTCCCTCTTCATTAGAAAAGCCATGACTCCAGAATTCCTGTCTCTATCCATGATGAAACCCAAAAAGAGCATCCAGCATCTTTCCATGTCTCTAAGAAGGACAAAAAGACACAGGGCCTGTGTGTGGTAGCATTCCCGAATTGGCAAATATAGAAATTTGATGGTGACCTTGGATGGTCACTAGATCTAACCGAAAACTCTGTGTCCGTATGTAGTACAGAAGGGTTGTGTGTGTGTGTGGTTCGTGGCCGTGTGTAATGTGTGCTGTTGTGTGCGAGAAGATATGTTCAGGGAATCATCAGATCTACTGCTAACTACTCTTCCATTATTTGATCATTCCCTTCCCTTTAAGAAAATTAAACCAACCTAATAATTGTGTAGAGTCTACTATGTTGCTATCAAATGTCCTTCCCTTCTAATTCTTGTGTGATTTAACGAATGCTGGCTGGTTTCACCACTTAGGTACCTGTGTGCATAGTTCCGCTTAAGCAATATATCCTGTACTCTACGCCACTCAAATGCTTTTTGTATTTATATAACCCATACATCCTCTGCTTTGAAATGGAGAGGTATATATATAGCGAAATCTGGACTGGGTGCCATCATGTGAATGCATACGTCTCTAAAAATACAAGACTAAAAAAAACACAACAGAGATGAGGATCTTCATACTCTTGAAAACAAATGGCGCCGGTCGCGGGTCTCCTTACATTCCAAAGGCTTTGTGAGATACGCTGGCCTTCTTGGTGCAGGCAAAAGCTGATCGAGATCCAGCAGAGGAGAAATTGAGCACTGATGAGTCGTGTAGCTGGCCAATACTGCCGTCAAAGGTATGCTATAACATTTGTGACACAGAAAGCGAGTTCAGATAAAATGAATATATTCAAAAGTTGGAAGAACTCAGGCGCGGTTGATGATGGCGCTACGCCTTTAATCCCAGAGCTCGAGAGGAGGCAAGAAGCAGGAGGATCCTGGTGTAGTTCGGAAGGCCAGCCTGCTCGCACAGAGCATTGCACAGGAGAGCATGCGCACAAAAGTACACGAGAGAAACCTGTCTGAAAACCAAAAAAAAAGATGTGGGAAACTCTGTGATTGTTCTTTCCATAGAAACAGGGGATGGCGTACGGTTCGTCGCTATGAGCCAATTCATACACACGTGTAGACATGCA